>NW_014040369.1:34740-42478 GCF_001186125.1 Sphaeroforma arctica JP610 | reverse complement strand
ATATATATATTTATATATATATGTATACATATGTACCATCTAGATACATAATATATATATATATATATATATATATATATATGCGTGAACACATGCATAAACACCGGCTAATATCCTCCTGTGCGCATTTCACAACGCCATGATTATGAAGACTAATCCCTGATACTTCAACTTAACGTTCATACTCTTATCATGGAAAAATTTCAGATCCACACCATAAACCCTACACTCTAACCCTTTCTATCAAGCCTGGTACTCAATTTGCTGAGCGCTACGTATACCATACTGTCTACACCTCATATCCATAACAACAATGACAAGGCCCACTCACCATTTGATCCCCAAACACTAGACCCTAAACCCTGAATCCCTACTAGCAAACACCACATACCATTTTCCTGAGGGACCGTTGATTCCATACGTTCAGCAACGGCCCGACACTGCCGAAGAAGTCGGTGACCGTCACCCCCAACTGCAGGAACAGGCGCAGGGTTTCCTGGTACAACCCGCAGTGGTACCGAACATCTGCCAGGCACAGGGTGAGGGTGGGGTCTCCACGTTTCAGCTCAACGCACGCACGTGGCTCGAAGATAGCCACACACGCGCTGGTAATACTGGCATCCCAATGGTCGTTATTGATCGGAGGCTCTCCTGTACAAACGAAGACACGCACAGTTGAGTACCGAGTGAAACACTCACTCAGAGACGGCCTGCCATACGCTACACTTCAGATGTGGCGCGTGAGATATGCCTAAAGCCTAAAACCTAAACCCCTTACCGTAGTCAAATGCGTGCTGCCGATTGCCACATGCACACCTTCACCATTACGCAATACGCCCACTGCGGTGACAGTTTCTGTACAAAGTGATGCAACACAACACGGCATCTCCACAATGGGAGCACAGCAACTTAAGCAATCACGGACAAACAAAAGTTGAAGCCTCAATAAAAGACTATATTTAATCTAGTAGCCACCACAGGCATATCCTCGCGTAGACTCTTACCTCAGTCCCAAATCACATCTATAGATGTCTTGCGTATGTAATTGTATGTACGTATGTATGTATGTGTATGTACAGGTGTATGTATGTGTGTGTACTTGTGTATGTCTGTGTATGTACGTGTGTATGTATGTGTATGTACGTGATTATGTATGTGTATAGACGTGTGTATGTATGTGTATGTCCGTGTGTATGTATGTGTATGTACGTGTGCATGTATGTGTATGTACATGTGTATGTATGCGTACGTACGTGTGTATGTATATCGATACACCCATAGCTACACTTGAGAAACGTTAATCTCGGCGTACACGCCAACGCATACACATGCGACCTACATGTCACCACCATGCCACACACACCCTTGCACATGCTTGCGCACTAGAACTCCGTTCACACACCCTTCAGAAACATTCCACAACACAAACCATCCACAAACACTCCCCAACACACACCATCCACAAACACTCCACAACACACTCCATTCACACACCCTCCCCGATACTAATACCCAAACACTCCACAACCCACGGCAACACATACTCGTGCCCAGAGTGTGGAAGAAGTACGTGGCGTTTTTCTTGAGGTCCTGTGTGGCCACAGCGCCTGTGGCCCGCAGGTGTGTCAGGCGAATGCCTCTGCCTGCCTGTGCTGCACTGTCTGCTACCACGGCACACCCGTCCTTGAGCACTTTGTTGAGATCATGGCGTGGCCCGGTGGTGGGGGTGTTTATACATTTGAAGTGGGGTCTTTTGGAGGCCTTGTCGGAGGCTTTGGGGGGGTCGGTTGGTGCGCCCGAGTTGGGTTTAGAGCCTCTGCTACGATCAATGAGTTGCAACAGCTAAAATGCGTGAACTCAAAATATGTAGAACATATTTGTGTAGCAACGTAAACGTACTGCCAATGGCCACTGCACAAAATAGATGGCCCAAACAAAGTGGTCTGGACAGCCCCACGTGGATGGCTGTGAGGGCAGCTATGACACCCATGACCACAAGCCACCCCAACGAAAAAAATCCCCTAGTTTACATGGCATATGCTGAGCTAGAACCATGGGGGCATTGTAGTAACAGCGTAGCAATAGTAGCGTAGCATGCGGAGTGTATTGGTGTATTGTAGCCTACGGATGCGTGGGTGGGTATTGTAGTCGCAGTACGGCTTGTTCGGTCACGACCAGAGATGCGACATGGCATAGCTTTCAATACAGCACACGACATACAATAACGGTCGCAGAAGAACGCATGTTTTTTATATGGTTTTAAACCCTAAACCCTAAAACCCCACGGGGAATCAATACAATGCACAGCAATGTGTGTGTTGTAAGACAAACACATATGCACATGCGTAGGGTGATACCGTGATACAGACCCACACGACTGACCTGGAAGTGTTCTGAGGGTCTTTGTGATTGTGCGCTTCTGTGGTGCTGGACGCTGGCTGCAATTTGGAGGCAATGCAAAGGGCATGTTAGATACCTTATGACCGTGCTACAGGTAAACCATAAACCCTAAAACCCAAACTCTGAAGCCCAGTCATGAGAACTGTTTGTGCAACTCATAACTGGCAACGTACAGTCGATATGCCATGGAGATATGCCAAGGGATGAGAGGCGTGAGAGCGCATATACCACCATTTCAAATGTGTCCTTATTCCTCGACTAAAAGTTTCGTCGTGGAAATGCCGTCAAACTAAACCAAACTAAAGTAAAACCAAACTTAAGTTAAACCAAACTAAAGTTAAACAAAACTAAAGATAAATTAAACTAAAAATAAAACTAAACTGAAGTTAAACCAAACTAAAGTTATAACCAAAACTAAAGTTAAACCAAATTGGAAAAGACCAAACTAAAGTTAAACCAACTAAAAATAAATCAAACTAAAGTTAACCCAAGCTGTAGTTGCTCCCAAGGCTTGGCAGGTGTCGCGGTGATGGGACCAACCGAACCGTGTGTGGATGGTGATGATAACACTATAGAATGCTACCCGTGCGAAAATATATATGTGTGTGAACATATGTATATTTGTGAGGTGTACATATGGGTATATCTGTATATAATTATGTACTTAGTAGGTCTATTGCTAGCACAAGTGCTTCGCGCAATGCGACTTGGCTTTGCATATACAGATACCCTCGCAGGAGATAGCACCCTCATTTATTTTATAGCCCACACCTTTTGCACACAAAAGCCTACACCAACTCCTCACATAGCCTGAGCTACCTACACATCCCACACACAATACACACGCACACACACACACACGCACTGTCAGGCAATCCATTGCACAGAGACGGATAACATACCCTTTGCACTGGCGACACCAGGTCTAAGGCCAAGGCCAGTCCACCCATGCACCCCAGCACCAAGTCTTTACGGTACAAACGGGACATCACTTGGGACAGCAACGGCAGGTGAGTGGGGGCTGTTGGGGTGGGTATGGGCTGGGAGAGAGAAAAGGAGGTACAGGTCCTGTTTAGGTCAATCTCGCTCGGATTTAGGGATTTAGGGTTTTGGGGCTATAGGGTTCGGGGTTCAGAGGGACATACACGAATGTTCGTGAATTATAGGCCGGTCAAACGTCGGCTAGTTTGTTGGGGCAAACGCACTACATTGTGGCGTTCACTCGAGTAGGTAGCGCCGTTGCCCATAAAAGGGAGTAGCAATGCGACTACTACATACACGCACCAAAGTACGTCACTACATGCGTCAGGAGTGCTAGCAGTGGGATATAAGTTTCACTTCAATGTGATATATCACACCAAGCCCTAAACCCTGAACCTTAAACAACACTATAATGGGGCTATTTGATGTTTGAACTGCCGTACGACAATCTCCTGCATTTCGCATGCATGCCCAAGAAAGCTTACGACCTTAGCACATACACGGTCAAGCATACTTAAGACCTTACCTTTACATTGGTCTCGTGTTTATGGGGAGAGTTCTCCACATCCATAGCCAGCTGTAGCAGAAACAGTTCGAAATCATCGCGCATCTCAGTCCTCTGCTCTTCAGTGGACTCTTGAACGTCCTTAGCGCGTGTGTCTACATGCAAATACAATGGGTCAGATATAATTAGACCATGTAACTTATAATGTTATATGATATCTAATGTAACTTACATTGTTATATGATGTCTACATAATAATACAATGGAACAGATATGGTTAAACGATGTGACTTACATTGTTATATGATGTCTACATAATAATACAATGAGACAGATATGGTTAAACCATGTGACTTACATTGTTATATGATGTCTACATAATAATACAATGAGACAGATATGGTTAAACCTTGTAACTGACCCTAAACCCTAAACACACACACAGCACACTCTCACCCATACACACATGCACACACACACACCATCGTCGTCGTCCATCTCGTCGTCGCTGTCGCCACTGACTCTGCCTGCCAGATTGCAGATGAACTTCAGATAGTTGTTTGCACTGTGTGGCGCCTGGCTATAAATAGATTGGGCGGTGCTCCGGTGTGTATTCTCTACACTATCATTGGCTGATGAGTGCTGGCGGGACAGCCCAGACGAATCACGTGGTGCTAATGGATGTCCGTCTGTCCGTAAGAGTAGTATGGGTGTGCGGGTGAGTGGGAGCGTGTGTGTGCGTGTACACAGCTTTCTTTGCGTAGTGTACACCTGGATGCTGATCAGTATCCATAAGAACACGTGTCCCACTGAATGCGATACCTACATGTTACGTGCGCACATGAGCCTCTGTCTTCTAAAACCCTAAAACCCTAAAACATCTGATGTGCACATCACACACGTAAGGGCAGGCCTACATCACATTAAAGTGCGTCTGGGCGAATCGGATGCAATGCCGTGCATGCAGCTGTGACATTTGCGATAGATCTACTGAGCAAGGGGGTTTTACGTGTGTGTCTGCAGCTGTAATACGTGCGAGTGCGCTACCGGGCAATTGGGCGTTGAATGTGATCCAATGGCTACAGACATTTGATAAAATAGATCTGACGTCCTAGATATACCTTACGCCATTGATCTGACGTCCTAGATATACCTGACGTCATAGATACTGAGTGTTGTGCGAGGTGTGTCAGGGAATCTCTACCCGGACGATCACAAGAATATATAAAACAATACACAACGCAAACGCACTGTGCTCCACACATACAACAACTAAGCCCATTCACTCACACACGCACAACGTACAACAGCAAACACGCACAAGTGCAGGTAGCAACCATTACCACACACACACACATATGCGCACATAGAGCTATGCGACACTCTCCTATTTAAACACATGCATAGCCAAGAGCCCTACATCTGTCCCCACGCATGTATGGTCAAACGCAGTATTTATACGTGCACTCTTTCCCTGTACATAGAACAGTGCACATGTGTAGTCAAACGCAGCATATATACTTATACTCTCTCCCCGTGTATACAACTGTGGTGTCTACGTGCACCATCCTCAGCCACGCTCTCCCACACTCGCCCACACCTGGGTGCCGTCGTTTGACGCCCTTGTCCTCAGGCGATGAGGTGTTCGCAAACGCCATGACAGACTCCCACAAGCCACACCCAGGAGACAGCCCCACATTTGCCAGAGCACACAGCACACTCAGCAGCTGTGGTTGGGTCAGATAAGCTGGCGCCTTCTTATCGGCTAGGTCGGCTGTACACACCTCGAGCTGAGTCACGGGACGGGGAAAGAGGAATGGGCAAAGGGTAGGTGAGACAGAGCGTAAGTTAAATAAGAGAGTGAAGGATAGGGATTAGAAGGCGCAGATGGACGAAGTGTAGGTAAAAAAAAGCGTTGAGTAGGTAAGAGAGTGTGAGGGGTAGGTGAGAGAGAGCGTAAGTTAAATAAGAGAGTGAAGGATAGGGATTAGAAGGCGCAGGTGGACGAAGTGTAGGTAAACAAGAGCGTTGAGTAGGTAAGAGTGTGTGAATGGTAGGTGAGAGAGAGTGCAGGTGAACGAAACTCCCTAAGTTAAGGGTGTGTACATTAGTACTAGCATAGAAACAGGCACTTGAGATTTACGTTTTCACACGTTAAACTATCGACCATCAGACGAGAACGGGCGTTGAGCGCTGTGTATGCAGATGTTTTAGGGTTTTAGGGTTTTTAGGGTTTCGGGTGTATGCTGATGGCGGTGGCAGAGGTTCTGTGAGGGGTGTGGTATATGAGGTGCTGCAAATGGCAGAGGCTGTGTAGGATCATGGTAGGTATGCAAGTAGAGCAGCCACACAATCATGAATGTTATCATGTTATCGATAGAAATATATTAAAGACATGCAAACAATAAGAATATCTACAGCGTAAATGCCGGACTTGATACCTACAACCTTTCGGAGTCAACCAAGCAACCTTTGAGTGTGCTGTGGTCTCTATACGGCAGGCTCAACACGCACTGATGCGTGGATACTATTTAACCCACGAAAAAATGTTACTATACAAGCGTAAATTGAGCACAGTGCATGTACTGATTCATAAGGTTCATATAATACTATATAGGGTTTAGGGGTTAAATGCATAGCACTCGCCAGGTCCTCAATGACTCACCTCTTTGATGAGGGCGTCGGCGCATTCTGATTGGTCGCTGAGTTCGTATCCCACCTTAAACATCTCCTGCGCTTCTTTGTTAACTTTGTCCGCCAGCACTACAAATAAATAAATAAATAATCAATGAATAAATAAATAATATACAAATAAATAAATAAATAAATAAATAAATAAATATATAAATAAATAAATAAATAAAAAAAAATAATAAATAATAAATAATAAATAATAATAAAATAATTAGATCATGAACCACTACACAGGAACGTTCATCATTGGCAGTCAACAAAGGTCGTTATCAATATCTGGCTTTCAGGGTTCTAGGGTTTAGCGATTTTACAAACCCTAAACCTCATAAGTAGGTATCTATGCCTCAAGATAAGACATACTACGAATAACACGTGGCTGGGTGAATTGCACGACACTCACAAACAACTCGGACTTAGGAAACCCTAAAACCCTCAACCCTAAAATCGGACTGTGGGCTGATCCCAAGGATACACTGTATCGCAATTCGCCAAAAGGTTTCCCCAAAGAATACACAGAGCCATTTCAATTCGGCGTGTGAGATATGAACCTTGTCTCCATCGACTGCACTGCCTCAACAAGTTAGATATGATCACTCCAAGTACAGCCAGATAGCCCCTGTACACACACGCACAAGGCATAGCCATTGTACACACATGCACAAGGCCTATAAAGCGCATTTAAATGCTTCCTCAGACACGAGCCCACTTTTAATGGCGCTCTCACCTACTCACTGCCTCGCGTGGTTCAGGTGTTTGCGGTTGATACCGCTATGACTACCAACTGAGTATTAGCTGAGACTAATCCACAGAGCCCCCCCACAACTAGTCACCTGCATATAACACGCACGCATGCATACCTACATAAATATACACAAATATTTACATGTACATGCATATATACATACACATACATAAAAATATACAAACATAATTACATACATACATAGATACATACAAACATACATACATACATACATATATACACACACACATACACATACATACATACACATATACAGATATGCATACATACATATATACACACATATACATAGATACATACACACATACATACATACATACATACATAGACACATACATACTTACATACATACATGCATACATAGATACATAGATACATAGATACATTGATACATA
>NW_014040369.1:33416-34720 GCF_001186125.1 Sphaeroforma arctica JP610 | reverse complement strand
CTACGCTTACTATTATAAATGTTATTATATTGATTGGTGTGTATAATTGGTATACATATAAACCAATACCTGTTGCGATGTGCCACGACACGCGCTGTGAGCAGTCGTGGATGGCCTTGAGAGCCGGTACCACGAGTTCATTCATCTGTGGTGTGTATGTGTGCGTGTAAGCGTTGGAGATAAAACACGTGTGAATGTTGTGAGTGACGCGAATAAGCGCTTGATAGGTAAACCCTAAAACCCTAAACTCCAACCCTTATACTATTCGAGTATACTACATATTGCATAAGCGATGAGTACGAGGGCGACCGGCGCATGCAAAGATATTAATACACACACACGTAAATGTTAGATGATAATACACATACGTAGATATTTACACACACATACGTAGATGATAATACACACATACGTAGATGTTGATACAAACATACATAGATGTTAATACACATATTTGTATATTTATACACACACACGTAGATGATAATACACACATACGTAGATGTTAATACACACATACATAGATGATAAACTACATACGTAGATATTTATCCACACATACGTAGATGTTAGTACACACCTACGTAGATGTTAATACACGCATACGTGGATGGTAATACACACATACGTAGTTATTCATACACGCATACGTGGATGTTAATACACTCATACGTAGTTATTCATACACGCATACGTGGATGTTAATACACACTTACGTAGTTATTCTTACACACATATGCAACTGCAGTATTTGCGTAAGTGTCTACATACAAGTGACTGCTGTCTGGATGTGTGCACAACAACTGCCATTGTGAACTGCTGACAGCCAATGACATACCGTTCGCAATTGCAAGCGATCTCTCATGTGGCCCTCCAGATCCTCCAGCGTAGCACACACCCCGCGCAGAAACTTCTCGGCGTTGTCATGGCAACGCTTCCGCCACACCACGCACGCCCTGATCATACCCTCTCGCACAAGATGGACGTCACATAGCTCAAACGTAACGGCCACGCGATCGATTGAAGCGCTGTAACAGAAGACACACATGCGCGAATATAAGTGAACACACAAACGCATTAAAGGAGAAAATCATCGACGAATAGAAGTGAGCACACAAACTCAACCTTGTCTGAGTCGAGTTTGATGTGAGTGCGAAGGAATAGCCACTTCATTTGAGGACAGATTGTGAGTATGAAAAGAATCGAGCACACATTGCTTGCAAGGTATGCTTATGTGAGTGACTATGACAGCAGAAGCAAAGCAGCACATGTTCACAGACTGCGGACGGACTATTAATTTACTA
>NW_014040369.1:26020-33356 GCF_001186125.1 Sphaeroforma arctica JP610 | reverse complement strand
AATATATATATATATATGAATATAATATATATATATATAATCGTTTTAATACTTATGTGCATATATTCGTATATGTGGTATCATCTATACACAAAACCCCATACCCATACTCGCACACGCACACGCACACGCACACGCACACGCACACGCACTACCACATACCCCTGTTCATTAATCATCACTTGTTTGATCATACACTCTAACTTCTTCGCAACGGCGTACACATCTCTTTCCAGTTGCTGTGTCGTGGTACATGCTCCAGAACCGCCTAAGCCACCCCCTCCGCCACCCCAAGGCCCCCCCCCCACTTGCAGTCTCGCAGTGCGCACTAACTGGCCCGTACTATCCACTGGATCCAACAGACTGTAGTCAACCCCTGTGTATGTGTACGCCTGTGCGTCGTTGTGCCACAACAGCTTAGAGGGCAATCCCAGAAGTAACACCTCCGAATGACTCAGCCGCCCCATTCCCTCCCGCGCAAAGGCATCCTTAGCTAGCATCTGCAATGGTTTAGTTACAGATTGAGTGTGTGTTTGTGAAGGCATCCATGAATAGCATCTGTAATGGTTTAGTTATGTGTGTGTGAATAAAGGCATCATTAGCTAGCATCTGCAATGGTTTAGTTATAGATTAGAGTGTGTGTTAGTAAAGGCATCCGTAACTAGCATCTGTAGTAGTTTAGTATGAGTGTGTGATAAAGGTATCCTTAGCTAGCATCTGCAATGGTTTAGTTATAGATTGGAGTGCGTGTAAGTAAAGGCATCCTTAGCTAGCTTCTGTACTGGTTTAGTTATAGATTTGAGTGTGTGTTAGTAAAGGCATCTTTAGCTAGCATCTGCAATGGTTTAGCTATGCAGTATGTTAGTGTTAGGATTAGTTGCTGACAACATCTCGTGAACTTCACGAGCCGCATTTCATCCTATTGTACAGTGCATACACTACACCCACCTTCTGCGGCAGTTCCCCAGTGATCCATGACTCATCGCCATCGCCCATCGCCAGATTGAGTGCGCGCGAGAGTTCGGAACTTTTAACAAAGTCATCCCACGAGTCAGTGCAGAAAACAGATGTCACTGCAGAGCCAAAGCAGTTGTGCGGGTGATTGAGTCAGGCCAGTTGTTTTAGGGGTTTAGAGTTTAGGGTTTTAGGCTAAACCCTAAAACTAAGGTGATTCAGTTTATTTTCTTTTGGTCTACACACAGACACTCTCCTAAACCCCCTCAAACCCCTAAACTTCTAAACCCCTAAAACTCTAATACTCTAAAACCCTAACTCCTCAACAAGCCAATCAAGCATGCTACCTATCAGTCCATGAGCTTATACAGCGCATGCCGTGAGCATAAAACTCCTAAACCCTTAACCCAGAGATGCACTGCTAGCGGACTACAAAAAACCCTGAAACCCTAAACACAAGAATATATGCAATACGATAAGACAGTACATGAACGCAAACTTATGACAGCCGCATAGAATCAGAAATGAAAACAACCTACTGAGAACGACTGCATCGAATCAGATATGAACAACCTACTTAAAACAACTGCATAGAATCAGATATGAACACAACCTACTTAAAACAACTGCATAGAATCAGATATGCACACAACCTACTTAAAAAAACTGCATAGAATCAGATATGCACACAACCTACTTAAAAAAACTGCATAAAATCAGATATGAACACAACCTACTTAAAACAACTGCATAGAATCAGATATGAACACAACCTACTTAAAACAACTGCATAGAATCAGATATGAACACAACCTACTTAAAATAACTGCATAGAATCAGATATGAATACAACCTACTTAAAAAAACTGCATAAAATCAGATATGAACACAACCTACTTAAAACAACTGCATAGAATCAGATATGAACACAACCTACTTAAAATAACTGCATAGAATCAGATATGAATACAACTTACTTAAAACAACTGCATAGAATCAGATATGGACACAACCTACTTATCATAACTATATCCTCTTAAATATATTCCTTCACTAGGATACTCTTAAAGTAACTAGTATTAATGCAAACACAACTAACAATAACCCCACACCTGCATCTGTCTCGGGCATCTTATGGCTGTGTGAACTCTCGTGTGCTTGTGTCTGTGTCTCCGGTTCTCTTCGTACGGCATTTCTCCCGTGGCCCATCACATTTGACTCATCCATAGGCCGGTCCGTTGTATCCGAGATATTGTCTATGTCCATGTTATCGCTCTCGCATGCACTCCTGGTTATTTGTCTACTATCACCTGGTCCGGGGTTGGTATGTGCATTGTGGTTTGTCGCCCCTAATATGGTAAAGTCAATCACGTCGTCGTCGGCCATCGCATCTGCTCCATCCTACGCAGTTGAATGGAGTCCCAAAATAAGTCACACTGACACAGGACTGTAGGTAAGTGTATAGTAGTATTACATCAAACACTGACAGAGGACTGTAGGTAAGTGTATAGTAGAATTACATCAAACACTGACAGAGGACTGTAGGTAAGTGTATAGTAGTATTACATCAAACACTGACAGCGGACTGTAGGTAAGTGTCGCATAGTAGCATTACAACAAACATTGACTGAGGAAAGTAGGTAAGTGTATAATAGTGTTGCATCAAACACTGACAGAGGACTGTTGGTAAGTGTATAGTAATATTACATCAGACACTGGCAGAGGACTGTAGGTAAGTGTCGCCTAGTAGCATTACAACAAACATTGACTGAAGAAAGTAGGTAAGTGTATAGTAGTAATACATCAAACACTGACAGAGGACTGTAGGTAAGTGTATAGTAGTATTACATCAAACACTGACAGAGGACTGTAGGTAAGTGTCGCATAGTACCATTACAACAAATATTGACAGTGGACAGTAGGTAAGTGTATAGTAGTATTACATCAAACACTGACAGTGGACTGTAGGTAAGTGTATTGTAGTATTACATCAAACACTGACAGAGGACTGTAGGCAAGTGTCGCACAATATTATTACATCAAACACTGGCATAAGTCTTACGATGCAAACGCATTGCATCAAAGGTTTGAAACAAAACTCTCATCAGCTAAGAACAGAAAACACTTTGTCACAGCCAGCAATCACATGTATCAACAACATTTTAACACTACCAACACTACCAACACTACGGGTACGTAGTTGCCACTAAGAATGATTTCGGTGTCTATGTTGGTTCAGTCAGAGTTTCATACTAACGACTGCAAATACACCATACACGTGGAGGGAGTGGCATATATGCATACGTATTTTTTTCGGACTAGGGTTTTAGGGTTTTATCTCGAACATGACACACACCATCCACGTGCGCAAGTCCTTTGTGCAGAAGTGCGCCATCTGCGCTAACCTGCACAGGCGTTGACGGCACACACTCCAACTCCTGGGCAGCCCTGAGAGGTACAAAGGGGTTTAGAGTTTAAGGTTCAAGATTTAGGGTTTAGTGTGTAGTAAATTATCTCAACATGTGTGTAAAGGGGTGTGTAGTAAGTTAATTCAACATGTGTGCACAGGGGTGGGTAGTAATGAAACTTGGATTGTGTGGGTCTGACTTGCGCACGAAACAAAATGTGCGTAGTCTGCAGATGTCGGAAAATGAGAGCTTCAACAAACGACAAGCGAAATGCAATATGGGTGCAGCCACAGCGGTCAACAACACAGAAGGCATACTGTAGAACAGCTTACTCTATAACAACACTATAACACCACTATATCAACACTCCGATATGCACTTGGTGATATATTTAATATGCACTTAGTGATACATTTAATATATACATGCTGTTCCAGCCGATATACACTTGGTGTTGGGTTCGCGTGCTTCATTTCTCTGCACTTACCATTGGCCCGGGTGTGGTTTAAAGTGCGGTACCTCGCTCTCAGCTGATCACAAGTTGTGAGGAAGTAGGCCATGGCGGCTTTGCATTGGGTCTCGTTCATGTTGTGGAAGATCGCGGGGTCAGAAGTCTGTAGAACCAAACAGAGATTAGGAAACAACCGCAGAGAAGGAACTAGTTTCATTTTAGTGCAGTACGTTGTCACACTAATTCACAACTGTACTGCACACGGCTAAAACAAACACAATTGAGCATGAAACCTTGTATAAAAAACTAATTTCATGCCGTTGCAGTACGTTGTCACACTAAACCACAGCTGTACACACGCAAAACAAACATACATGATGAAACAAGCGCAGAGTAGGAACCAGTTTCATGTTAGTGCAGTACGTTGTCACACTAATTCACAACTATAATACACACGGCTACAATCTGCCGGCGCAGAGGCACTGTGTGAGCCATGAGTTCACGGTTTGGTCGCACAATGCTACGCCTGACGGCAAACGCTCATACGTAAGTTATGTGAAGAACACAACCATTAACCTGTGGGTGACCATATGCGCAAACATGTGTTAATAACAAGCAACACTAAAATATATCGCAACACCAGCCTGATCTGTGTATTACGTCGCAAACGTTGTTGCACCCTAAGCTAGTACCCTAACTATCTGCTCAGACTACCCTAACTGACTACTAAACCCTAAACCCTAACCATGAAACTATCCTAACTAGCCGCTCAGACTGCGTAAACGCATTTGCATAACCACTTCATACACCCATTGACAGGCAGAGGACACCTTTTCATCGCGTCATATGAGCTCGGCTGCAACACGCACACAGCAATCGTCAATAGCCCAACAAGGTGGTCCCACAAGAAACGCTACAGCTCCATATCAGCGCCACACACCACAAAACCTGACTAGTTAACGCTACATTAACAAGCACCATTGCACACACACACACACATCCGTCTCTTTCCCGCTCTATTCTCCCCGTGTGCATGTGTGCCGCCCGTGTACATACGCGGTTGTAGATGCTTCCCTTGATAGCGTTGAGAATGCGCATGCGCCAGCCCCAGCTGATCAGTACGTGGCTCTTGTGGCCGCTGTCGGCAGTGCTGTGCGTTGTCTGCTCAGTGTTGTCCTGTGTATGTACTTTGTTTTCACTACTGTTGTCGTTGGTGTTGTTGTTGGTGTTGTTGTTGTTGGTGTTGTTATCATCACTCTTGGTTTTCCTGTCATCCTTCTTGGGATCGTTGGCGCTGCTGCTGTCACGGGGGAGGCCTATCTCAGCCCAGTAATCGCTCTCGCACTGCACACTGTAGCGGAAGGCATCTGACAGCTCATCGGTCAAATTGTCGCCTATAAAGGTCTTCTCCACGTCTGTGTGATTGAGGTTAGTCCAGTGTGTGTGTGTGAGTGAGTATATGTGTGTACAATCAAGTGCATGTAAGTGCAGGACAGCCTACGTAACTGCGAGCGAAGCTGCTGCTATACTACACCCATGACATGGGCAACATGCGCCTGCGATCGCCCTACAACCACACGTAACACACTACGCTGACGCTCTATCACACCGGCGCATTAGACAACAAGCACAAGCAGCTACCTACCCATGTACTGTTGTGCATATATCTGCAGGGCCGTTTTTCCTTGAAGCCCGAGACCCCCTCCAATAGGCCCAAGATCCGCATCACTTGGCCCCTGTTTCGAGTTCGCCAGCGCAGCGGCACAGTCTACAGTGAGCGGCGCGTCGTCGCCCTGTGCGGTGTTTCACATGACACGTTTGGGATATGACTCACAACAGGGCAATGATCAGTTGGTGCGATGCGCATGGGATGTGCATACATAACATAACCACAAACGCACAACCATCATACCAATGAGATTGGCTGTGGTGTTGTCTGTGTTGTTTGTAGTATCGCTGTTTGTTAGTTCATGCGTGTGCGTATCAGACACGACAGATGATAGTGGCTGCGTCCCTACACTGCGATATGAGAGGGGTCGTTGTGTCTATAAATAGATTTGTATGACAGGATGTGTCTGAGACTTCTGCATTGGATTTACTACCAAAGTAAGTTACTTGTCCTATGAGAGGGGTAGTGGCGATGTGTGTACTCTGAGTCTAATGATACTTTCATAGAGAGCAGCTTTGAATGCCATATCCGATGCATAGGCTCCTTCCATTCATGGTATACCTACCACCATTCACCACCTTTATAAATCAAGTTTTTTCGTCAAGCACACTTCCGGCACACCCACTAACCATATAGCGCAGATGATAAGTAAGGGATTGCAGTGCACTTCCCAATGGCACGCAAAGGCATCGCACAGCAAGTACTCAATAGCTCACCAACTAGCATAGGCACCGAACAGCCTACCCAATAGCCTGCACCGAATGCCACAGACGTCCCCAAGACGGTGGGGAATCAAAGCGCATGGGACTACCACTAAATAACTACCTGACCCCAATAGCATGCCCCAAAAGCCACAGACGTCTCAAAGACGGTGCGGAAACAAAGCACATGGGACTACCGCTACATGACTACCTGATCTCACTGCGTAGAGTACTAGCCTATAGAGCCAACAGTGATGGTAGTTAAAGGCAGACACCCAACTGAGGAACAACCTGACCAGCTCACTCATATAGTGCGTGCATATGCATACTTGCCCTTTCTAGAATACACTCCAAATTAAATGAGACGATAAATATGCTCAATGGTTTGAAGTAGTATGTAGCCAGGCAAAGCAAATATTACACACACACACTGGCAAAGTGTAAACGCATGCCCAAAAAACCTTAAATTCAAAAGTCAGTCAAAATAACTGCATTCGTACGTAGACACAGTAGAAAATTCATCTCGTACATTGGTACACACAACGTACACATGCGCAGGGCTTTGTGTGAACAAGTACTATACCCTCCGATACAAGAATTGCCATGATATATCTGCATGCAGCAACCGTATCCCAGTACAAAGTCCTAAAAATTCCTCGTAGACTGTATTTGTACATATGCTCTACTTACATGAACTCTCGTCAAATGCTTTCACGCAACATGTACTATAGGCATATTACAAGATGCTTCCGCTCAAGGCTACATCCAGACATCTACGTATAACGCTATACGCACAGTAACACCCAAACCGTAAAACTCTTTATAGTACACAACAACCACGAACAACCCGCACCTGCAACATGTGCATCACCGCAAGCATCCAGTTGGTGGCATCCTCCAGGCTGAATGCAATTATACGGTGATGCTCATCAGCCTCCTCTGGCAACTCACACACGTCCCTCCACACGTCCAGCACACGAGAGAAGCACTCGTACGCGTTCTGATAGCTGCAAGAACACGTACATTGGTTAGATGCCAACAAAGTGAGCTCTGGATGAAACTATATCCTTGTTGGATATAGATATTTTTATTTATATATGTATATATATACATATATATATATATATTTAGATGTATATATATATACATATAT
>NW_014040369.1:19847-25784 GCF_001186125.1 Sphaeroforma arctica JP610 | reverse complement strand
TATATATATATATATATATATATATATATATATATATAAATAATATAAATATAATATATGTATATATATAACAATAAGCTAGAGTATCGTCAGTCGTGTTGGGGCCGAATGGAAATGGGTGCACTATGAGTTCGGGTGCATCGTAGGACACCTTCTGCCCCAAGAAACATACAAACCAATGACAAAGAAAACTAGGCTGTAAATCGCTTCAGGATACACTCCTGTCAACGTAGCAAACAACACACTGAACAACCTATTGACTTTCTAATAGATGAGCACAATCAGCAACCACTTCCAAGAGCGGTCATGCTTTGACGCATCTCAACTCCACTTCAGCACTGCGCACTATGCATCGCACGCACCAATGCAAATGCAAACAATACCAATCGAATTACAAATACAAAGGCACACGCCAGAGGAAATAATGTTAGATACACATTAAAAAACAAGCACACCACACCTATCAAACAACAGACATGTACTATATCATGCAACAGACATATATTCTATCAAACAACATACATATACTATATCAAATAACATACATATACTATATCAAACAACATACATATATTACATCAAACAACAGGCATATACTATATCAAACAACTTACATATACTACATCAAACAACAGGCATATACTATAGCGAATGGACACTAGTGCAGAGGTACATGGTGCCCAACGACACCCGCCCTCTGCATCCATCGACACTTACTTATTGCGGAATGAGTGGAATCTCCCCAACTCATACAGCAGCTGCACGCACATCACCTTCACCGACACCTTGCGCGACGACCCCGGCCAGAGGGGCACCAGCACATCCGAGCGCCCCTCCTCTTTAATTGTCTCAGCTGGCCCATCCGTCCCATCCTCTTTGACAGCCTCGGGGGCCATTCCGATGTACTTCTCCACAAAGTCAGACACTCTGCGCACCGACGTATCTGCGGTGTCAGCTGAGGTGTCCTCGAGAGTGCTGATGTCCGGTGTGTGGTGTGCAATGCCCAAGTCCAACCCATGCGCACCTGCTAACAACTGTTCGCAAGCAAAGAAACGGCGATACGAAGTGAATGCATGTCCCATAGAAACAGGACAGGTGCGGATGTTGGGCCAGTGCATGAAACTGACAGGGACTGAGCTACTGCTGAATCAGTGGGGTTGGGGCAAGCCGTTGGGGCAAAGAGAGTCCGATGCAACCAAGCTTGAACATCAGCAGATTGACACGGTCTGAATTCTTAGGACAAGTCGAACGGACTGTAGACATAGTGTTTCCACATCTTATCGACAGATCGACATAGATCATGTGTAATCGTCTCGCTCAAACGTACAAGGATGAGAATGTGGGGGACACTAACTAAATCAATCTCGATACAGTCAAAAAAGAGGTACTAACAACAATGGAAACAATCCATTCAAGCCATGATATAAAAACATGCCACACAGCGGTTGTTCAGACTAATAACACAAAACACAGACCTAGATGGTCTAATACAATACGCAGACCAAAATACTCGCCCAACACTGTGTGGATCAAATAGTTCCCCGCGCGAAGATTGCTGGGGTATGTACGCGGACTGGCGCTCTGATACACCCTTCCTCTACACCACTCCACTTCCAATAGACACATCAAAGTCAAAAGAATACCAGGCCTCCTAAACCCACACATACCAAACCCTACACTCCCACACACCAAACCCTACACCCCCACACACCAAACCCTACACCCCCACACACCAAACCCTACACCCCCACACACCAAACCCTACACCCCCACACACCAAACTCTACACCCCCACACACCAAACCCTACACCCCCACACACCGGATCTCTGGCCAAAGCCGCGGCCTCGGTCTCGTCGTCCTCGGCGTCCTCAAACACTCGGCCGCCTGTGCCCACCCACACCTCGTCTGTGTCGCTGTCATGCCCTCCACTGTCGCTCTCCGCGTCACTCGTATCGGGGCTGCCTATGGGCGTAATGCCCCCAACGCCCACAATCCCCTCTACGCCTAAGCCACCGCCTAAGCCCAGGTCGTCCGGTGCGTGGGTGTGGCGTGGGGTAGCTGGTGGGGTCGGCATCTCTGGCATATCCAGTCCCAGTACTCGTGTGAGCGAGAGTGTCTCTGGCGTGTCTTGTTCGTGTGCACCTGTGGAGGCGCTGGTGTTGATGTTGGGGGTGCGGGGCATCAGAAGTATGGGCGATACAGTCCCCCGTTCCAGGGCGCGCAGGACCCATCTGTGGTAGTACAGTGCACCTACTTCAAGATCTGTCTCTTTCCATTCTCGGCAGAACACCTTGGTCGTGGCCCCCGGGGGTGGTTCTGCGGAATAGGTATTAGCGGAGATTGATCGCTACTGCTGGAGTGTGTAGATACTATTGTACGTACATGTAACATGCACTCAATTTTCCTACGGACAGCAGTCCCTTTGCATATCCATAAACCCTCAACCCTAACCTTCCCTAATACCCTAAAACCCTAAACTTTAAAATCGGTGTCTACGAATAGTGTGCGACTCATTCAACCGCTTATGTGAGTACTTCGGCCGCTTACGTGTCCCGTAAAGGCCTACCTCGGCAACAATCGTACATGACTCGCGCAGGTCATTTGATGTTTGCTAAACTCACTCCGATGTAGTTGCCCATGTAGCGAGTGAGTGAAGGTGAAAGAATGAAATCCGCTACCTGAACCACTTGGAAGCACGCAAGCACCCCTAGTGGCGCTACGCTTATTGTACAGTGTGTGTCAGATGTACTGCCCAATATGCTCACACAGCCCTGGTCTCCGAATGCAGCACTGCCCCTCACACAATCAGACGCTACACAGACCTTCTCACAAACATATCTACACTCAAAGAGGCAGTCTCACAAGCACTCCAGTTGCACGCGGCCACACTCCCACACACAACCCACCTGTGCTACACACTCCCACACTCACACACACAACCCACCTGTGCTACATATGACCACACTCACACACACACCCACCTGTGCTACACATGACCACACTCTTACACACAACCCACCTGTGCTACACATGACCACACTCATACACACAACCCATCTGTGCTACATATGGCCACACTCACACACACACCCACCTGTGCTACACATGACCACACTCACACACACAACTCACCTGTGCTACACATTACCACACTCACACACCCACCCACCTGTGCTACACATGACCACACTCACACACACAACCCACCTGTGCTACACATGACCACATTCACACACACAACCCACCTGTGCTACACATGACCACACTCACACACACACCCACCCGTGCTACACATGACCACACTCACACACACAACACACCTGTCCCCTGCAAAGGCCATAGCAGCGCTCGTAATATGGGCCACGGCAAGTGATCTTCCAGATACGCCAGATTCACGCCCAACTCAGCAATCACCACCAGCGCTAAGCCCTTGCGACGACTCACACGCATCCTCAACAGAGTAGACGTCGTCTCCAGAAGATCAGCCATCGCCTCTGCACAGTTTGAGAGTATGTGTAAGGGAGGGTGTGATAGAAGTGTGTTGTATGGCATGCTAACGTACACTGTGTGAGAGTATGTATAAGGGAGGGTGTGGTAGATGTGTGTTTCGATGGAATGTGGTATGAATAAGTGTGAGCCTTGGCAGAGGTGCACGGAGTACCAGACGATACAATACAACGAACACGCTGTATGTGGGCAGCCATGTGTGGATGTACGCAGAGATAAGGGCATATGTTGAACGTCTATTTCATCTAGAGGTACAGATTTATGTGTGACGCAGAAATAGGCGAGGCTTACTAAACAGCACTAAACAAGCAGCGGTGTGAGTCATGCAAGGAACATTGCTGAGTATCGCAAACGTATATGTAGTCGAACACATGTGGATTTTATAATACAAGCACAAACACTCGACCTGAGGTTTATGATTCCGTGCAAGCATTTCCCTCTAAGTACCAAAAGATGATTATGCAAGTACGTGGCTAGAGATCCATTTGGAACTGCTGGAGTTATATGGTGAGACTGTTGATATACTGATGCTTAAGGTGAGATGGCTAATCCTCTGATGCTTGCAATACAGGATACTCTTGAGATGATACTACACGACGCGCTACAAATGTTTGTCCCTCTATTTGTCATTCAAATAAAAGTTCCACATGTGGATTTAACAAACACGCCCAAGTACAAGAATCTGGTAAAGATGTGTTTGCAAAGTATACGTAGGCGTATGCGAAACACCTTTGCCTATATTTGCGTCCAATACGGGTTTAGCTAAACCCTAAAACATGCTTGAGGATGCATGGATATATTTGCGCTCACATACTTATCCAGATTGACGAGTGTGTTGCCTGTGTATGCTTCTGAATACGATCTCGCGCACTCGAACTCGAACACGCACAAACAAAGAATTCACTCAGATCGGCTCGTTCGTGTGCAGTTATGATAAATAAACTAAAATATGTTCTTGCAAAACATGTTTGAAGATGCATAGCTATATTTACGCTCACATACTTATCCAGATTGACATGTGTGTTGCCTGTGTATACTTCTGAATACGACCTCCCTCGCGCTTTCGAACTCGAACACTCACAAACAAAGAATTCGCTCAGATCGGCTCGTTCGTGTGCGATAAATAAACTACAATATGTCCTTGCAGCTACCCCTATTTGAATACACGTTCATGATACCAACGCTTTAACAAGTCGTCACGAGTGCTTGTGGGATAGGCTATCTGCATTTCTTATCTGAACGTATTTACACGCATATAATTCAATCGTTTGTGATGAAATATATCGGAGTTCATGAACACTGGCACATGATGAGCCCCTGCTAAACATGCGGCAAACACTCAGAGTGTGCGTTGTATCAGATTAGTGTATGTCCATGTGTAGTGGCATACCATTACAACACATTCATACGTATTGAAAATTTTGCAAAGTAGACACGCGAACTATGTAGAAACTTCAGTTCTCTAATGTGAACCACAATGTGCAATGTTTACGTACAAAACTCTTTCAAAGGTACGCCAGAGAGGTACACTGTCTATTTTTACGCCCTATTATAGAATAACACTATTATAGAATAATCAAACAAAAGAGGTATCCGTGTAAAGATGCATGTGTATCATCACGTGTGCATGCAAGGTACATTACTTTGTTCGTACATCTACAGGACATCCAAACGAATAGTCCAGTAGATGTATGCCTGTGCACCTTCTACCTACCTTTGGTCATGGTTCCTATTTTATCGGTGTTACGGTTATAGTTCTGCATAACTCGTGGCCTCCTTGGCCGACGCCGCGCGGGCTGCTGCTTGACATCGAGCAAAGACTTAATCAACTCACAAGTTGCAGGGGGTGGTAAACCATTTGTCTCTCCTTTGGATATGTTCTCAAGATATGTATAGAGTGAATTGGGGTCTAAATCAAACCCCAACGATAGACCGTGTAGGCCAGAGGTGTCCACCAGCTCAACTTTGCGATTGAAGAACATGTTGCAGTTGGCGTCATGCACACGTAAGTTTACGGAGCTGATCAGTCTGACGCACAACTGTCAATGGACACACACGAAAGCACTGGACGGGAGTGCTTCTGACTACTAGACTGCATGTACACCACTACACACACGACACCCAATGCGTATCGGACAGCACATGCCAGTCATAGACTGAATAAAGTATATAAATAGGTTGAAGTGTATTGATACGCCTAGTTTATAAAAATTGGAATAAATATATAGCAAGATCGATCGACGATCGGAGATCTAATATATATTTATTTTATTTACCGGCTCTCTTCTAGCCTAGGATCCCGCCAAAAGTAGAAATTCCCTTATTCTGCCTACTCGGTTCACCATAGTTTTTATTTTTATTTTTTATAAATATATGGAAACCTTGCTACTACAAAGGCGTCAACTCGGAGCGTGGCTGTCAACCGAAA
>NW_014040369.1:0-19321 GCF_001186125.1 Sphaeroforma arctica JP610 | reverse complement strand
TTTCACAGGATCTGACTGAAATAGAAGAGCTCGAGAGTAGAGTTAAAATAATACATAATTTAACTCATCGATCATATGAGCATACTTATAAGATGGCTATTCGTCCAGGGCTTGATCACCCGACGCTGAAAGAAACCATACGTGAAGTATACCGACGCTGTACTGATTGTGAAAAGAACCAGATCAAGCGCTACGGTTGGGCACCCCTAGAAAGTGTGCCAAGACCAACCGATGCGCCGAGTCATATTCGATTTGGTTAAACTCCCGCGATTCAAGCATACTGGCGATGTATATATCTGTCATTTCTTATGTGTGGCTTCGGGCTGTAGCTTGCTTTATGCAATACCGACCAAACGCCCGCAAACAGTGGCAGAGTTATGCTATCATGTCTTTAATGACTTCGGTTTCCCCCGAGTGCTATGTTCTGATGACGGTAGTGAGTTTCTTATACTCGTATCAGGCATGACCCAAAGGCGTGGTGTTCCTTATAAACCTCAAACGCAGGGTGCAAATAGGACACGTCATAGAGAACTAAAGAAGCTATTGGGTACCGCTCTAGATGACGTTGAGGATATGTAGCCTTATCATTTGAAATGGGTTCAGACTCAAATGAATAACTGCATGAATCCTCAAACTGGAACACTCCCGTTTCACTATTTCTTTGGCCGCTATAGTGAATAACAAGCGGTAGAAGTAAGTCCTGTGTGGTCGAGGATATTAAGGCTCTTACCAAGAGGCAGTCCCGATCATCCTTACACAAGCTACCACTGCTAAATCCTAACTGACTTAAATTGTATCTTAGTTTATATAACATAGTATAAAACATAGAAATATCCATCGAAGTTTACATTATGTCCCACTGGTATCGCTGAAAGAGATTTACACTGTGCCGACCTGTTATTGATTGAATGAATCCAATAACCAACATAAAGTGGATTCCGCACTGGAACATTACAACGAGACTCTTTAAAACGTTCCTCAAAAGCAAAATTGCAATCGTTTTGTTTCATAGAGAAGGCGATTCCAAGTCGCTATTTTTTTTAGAGAATCCGCCCCCCTTTTATTCTTCTGACCTCTGGCACTTTTAAAATTGTACTGTAGATGCACCAACGCACTGCATGTAGTTGTCAGAGTGAATATATCAATAATAGGTATAATTTAGAAGAAATCAATGCATCACCGTGTGCATACAGAAAGCTATATATGTGTTATACTCTATGTATGTGCACAAGATATTGAGATGCCCTTTTTTCCAAACATTATACAACTTCGACAGTGTTTGAATTATTGGCTATATATGAAAGGCAAGAGGTCAATTCTGTTCTCGACTATGGAATAAGAGGAAAATGAAGAGAAGAAACCCTTCTCCCTTAAGGTAAAACCCCGAAAGGCAAATGAGTGTACTGATATCTCGAGGACTATTGACATTGCGAGCCTGGAAGGATCGATGTGCACGTGCAATGTACACATTTCAAAGACATCGCAGTTTCCCTATCTGGAATGTAATAAGTGCAAATCCGCTGTCTAATAAAATCCAAGATAGTAACTTCAAGATTAGGGATGATTTACAAAAAAAATGGGTTTTTTATATGATATAGTTGCACTACTATTCAACCATGATCATATTTAAGTTGTCTTTTTTAATAACACTAAAATTTATCTCCCAGGTTTTACGATTACAATGGGTTGGATAACTTGTATGATACATTGCTCGGATAACTTGTACAGTACATCGTCCGCAATTCTACAATTAGAGTAAATTGCTATGATCAATGTAATCTTGATATAGTTTACATACAGTAACATATGACTGTTGTGAGGCTCTGAAACCAATATGGTATTATTTCATTCATGTCGAAGGTGCGAATTCTCGTCCGGGAAACCCCCTTCAATGCAGTAAGGTCATTAGTTATTGGACTGGAAGGTGGCATATTTAATCACAATCATCACGACCAACTATATCTCTATCAGGGAAATCAGTTTAAAGAAAAAGTCTTTTCCAAAGACAGTAAGAAACAACCTATCCTCACTTTCATTACGGCCCACAACAACCCTACGTATAAATAGCACATTTTGAAATCAAGGAAAATCATTGGATTCATCGACGTGCACTCATTACCAAGACTATTCACTCGAAAACACGAGCTTACCCTGTGTACTCTCAGAGCTCGTGCGTATAGGTGTCGGCAAGCATGCAGAAAAGTACTGTTTGTCAATGATTATACGCTCTCCGAAAATTACGAACATACTTGAATATTTCACAGTATAAACACACAGGTAGGCATTTGTAGTCACAACTTTGCTAGTCAACTCTATAAATATACGACTTTTGTCGCGTAAACAATGACACGTTCAATAGCACATACGATACAGTCAAGTTGATTGTCGGTGCTAGATGAGACCTATGAGTCAGCTTATTAATGGATATTTGTATCAATATTTGTTGCGCATGTGCATCTGAAAACATTTGGACACCTGGTCCAAGGTAGGTATTTGAAGTGAGAAATGTTTAATCTCCTAGTGACATGACGTACACCAGTATTCACAATTTACCGGGAGATACATGAGCTTACATCTTGTCTGTGCTATAAGTACGCGCTGGCCGGATTTAATGTCAAGCCGTGGACCGGTGTTTGAAGGGTCAGAAGCCGTACTACTCTCCGCAACCGTAATTTTCGACCGATTGGATTTTCGTCGGTGTGGCTTTGTGTGACAGGAGGTCTAGGTATATCACTCGTACTCTTTTTAAAATAGTAGTCGTTGTACTCATTTATGTACTCCGAAAGAGTCAAGCACACTTCAACTGTGCTATAAATGAGATATTTCATAATCACAACGCAAATGGGAACGCCAGTGAACATATATAGATGTAAGTCCGAATGTTGGTAAAAGAGCAACGTCATCTGAACGCACAAGTTCGACCTTGAAATATATAACCGCAAGAGTTGAAAGTATTCACTTTCTTCAGCCGGAAAAGTGGTGTAGTTTGTTAATTGCTGTGTGCTGCTGATTCAAGTACACTAGCAGGAGAATAATCAAGGCTCAGACTGGTATACATACAAAGATTTTAGAGATGCTGCCCTGTCAAATGTACCCATCGGCAATTGTGGAATCATTGGGTTGACCTCCAGGTATCTGCAGTGAAAAAGTAGATGTATAACAAGCAACTTGTAGGTATAAATCAAAGAGCAGCCAGCCTAGCACTAGCAAGTTCTCAGCTAATTTACTATACAATTCTGAGATATAAATAGACAGACAAATTAGCATGGGTTATAGTTGCCAATTTCTGTGTAATCTCGATGTCTCGGTCAGCAATTGCCGTTTAACTTACACCAAGCATGTTAGATCTGTACCTATGCTGAATAGTTTTTAATTCTAAAATAACCATATCATTGTGCATTCTGACTTGTTTGCTAAATTCAGTCATTTCAGTTACAACTACCCAGATCCACACAGGTTTAGTACGAGGATAGCGGGCAAGTTGTTGACCGTGAGAAAGCCCATTGCCTAGGGATCGAGGGCACCTTACGATACAACACAGGGATAAGTCAGATGGTTATAAGGTTCATAGATGATCGACTACTCCACTGGCAAAAACCCACTGAAGTAATTATGATTTCAAACATACTAAATCGAGTCCTTTTAGTTATATTACTACCGAGGCATACATAAATTTCTCACGAGGGTAGTGAACAGGTTGTAGACCGTGAAAAAGTTCATTGCCCAGGGATTGAGGGCGCCACACATTAGCTCAGGAAAAGACAGGCCGTTAGCTAAAGTATTAGTATTGGCTACTATTTTTCAATTGTCACTAACGGAAATGTAACAAATGTGACAGAGTTTCAGTCGGAACATATACACGCTCACATTTTGCAGGTCAAGAGATTTTAGCTCTAAAACAGAAATGTCATTAACCTGTAGCCCGGTCTAAGAGAAAAATTGTGATTGTTCAATAGCCGAGCTCATCATCATAAAAATTAACACGCGCAAGCAGTAGTTGGTCACTGATGCGTCCATGTCTCAGCTTATGGTCATACTATGACGCGTTCTTCACTACTAAACAACCTGAATAGTCGCATATACCAACTTATGCCGATTGCACAAATCCTAGCTGCGTTATATTATGATAGCCATTGTTTGATGTTATCTATTAGTGTTTTGCTCGACACTGTTTTGGAATACCTTCACACTTGTGATGGTCTAGTTTCAGCCCCGTATGAGCTCGTAGGGGAGTAATTGTCTTACACGTTCAAAGTACAACATCAGAAAGTCCTTGTATATGCTTCCCAAACTTAATTTGCAATAAAGTAAAACGTAGACTACAATATTCTATAGGTTTAAAGACTTTTGCAATCCTCTTGTCGCACCTAGCATTGATTATATACAAATCTACACACCATGCTTCTGGTCAACTGAAACTGACTGTCTTGGTATTTCTTTTACCTAACCGAAGTATATTCACACAAATGAAACTCTGCTTGTACATTTGCTAAGTATGGAACCAATGAGAGGTTTGTTGACAGTCACTCGTGAGGCATGTTCATAAATGGTTCGAGTGAATACTGTATAAGCGCTTTAGGTTGCATGTGCTTATGCATAACTAGGCACACAAAGGTATAAGCCACTCAGTTCAAAGTATCAGAGACCCTGTGCTTTCTAATTGTTATCGGCCGCTATATATCTGTCGGTTATGTGTTGATATGTACGTTCTCATTAGCGGCGGGTTTGGCTAAAAAACGATGTGATGCCAGATTTAGTCATATACATGGCCTAGCTAAAGCAATTAAGTAAAGCTGACTCGGTTACAAGTCATATCTATCAACTGCCGCAATACCTAGTGTTTTATGGTAGATTGCCCCTTCGTTAAAACTGAACTCTACAACCTACCTTTACGTTGTAAATGCATATATTCGGCTGCAGAAAGATACTTCCCAATTAGATAAGCACAACTTACAATAAAATCGTGTCTTCCACGACAGGTACAAATTTTGCCTCGAATCGTGCATCTATTAGAAGGACAGCAAGCAGCGTAACGTAGATAGATGCTAACAGTACTAAATGCTTAAAGGTAGCTATCAACGGTACCGAACGTGCGTATCAGGGATGGGTTGTGTTGCTATTTTTATTTAATGATGTCTATCTGCTTCGTTCTTGGCACGTGAGATATCGAAATGATCGAACTGGATACTGTTTGTATGCTACGAATCTCACGCGAGCACTACGAAAACTGAACATTTAAAGATTGGCACCGCCAACTTGCTTTTAAATTTGTCAGCATGTATATGTCTATCATTTTTATTCCCCCCCTCTTCAAATTTGATTATCCCCTCACACTGATTCGTTCTCTGCATAGGCATGTTTACAGACTGTGCGTGAGACCGGAATGTTTTTGCGAGGACACGACAAAATTTAGACGACAAGATCAAGGCTGCAATACTTGCTAACATAGTAGTCGGTAATGCTCTTTAAGCAAATTTGGTGACCGCGACTAAACGTAAAATGATGTACAAATGTGAAAAGTGGCCTAACAGAGAAATTAATTGATACTCAATGTTCGCAGTTTGGGAAACTGTCTGCGGTAGATAGTATGTAATTTTTCTCGGAGGGGTTCGAAGCCCATAAATCCAACAAATAACATGTGATAGTATTTCGCATTAATGCTTTAGGGATACTGACTGACTGTCACTGATAACTTCTGCTGAAGCGTTGAAAATTAAAAAATAGTTTCTGTGGAGGACATTGAAGTGCTAGTAGTATATTTCATTGGGTTCGCACAACAGCGCATCAAGCATTTGATATCAGTAAAATCGTGATAAAGTTCTTATTGTGGATTTACATGTTGGCTAAATACCGTGCGTCTATTGGTTATATACAACTATCCCGCCACTCGTGGTTAATGAAAGGTCGTCAATCAGTTGCGCTTTCGCGTTCCTTGCCGCCGCCTCATTTTTTACCGCTCAGTTTGGTTATCAAAACGCCTTCTTATGTGAAACTGATGTGTTGCCGTCTTCACTTAGACTTTCTGTACACATTGGCTCAATTCTTGTACTAGAAAATATAGTCTACTAAACGACTAAAAGATTCAAGAACAAGAAATGAAACTAATTTTGGAAACTATAACAAAGTACGCATCAGCAAGTTAGCAACCGGTGACCGACCCTGTGTGCCTATTTAATGGTATCGATATTTTCAGCCCAGTATACAACCGGGGAAGCTGGGTGAAGCAATTTATCAACCGGCTTTGTCATATACATATGTCTTTCCCACGAATACTGATGTGTATGACATCAGCAGCCGAATGCGAATGCCGGTTTACATCCCGAGCTCTCTGGGTATACATTAGAATTCCCAATAAAGACTATTGAGCTATTGAAGAAATTTCAGCACGTGCGTTATTCGCTCACAGTTAGAGTCGTGTACAGACTCGAGTACAACCGCAAAATGTTTGTCTTGAGGATCATCGCTAAAACTCTGAGAGACATTCATACACACGTGACATGCATTGTTCCCATATACTCTTCATTTCAAGATACTGTAGTACTGATAGTACAAATGGACATATTTGAGAGTATATTGTGAGAGCCTACAGGTCTCAGGTCAGATTTTACAGCAAGAAACCCTTTGATTTATAGAAGTCATCAAAGCTCGCACACTCTCGAGATCTAACCAAGTTGATTAAAATACTCCCGAGAGTTGAGTTAATACTTAAATAACTCACGAAAACTCTACTAAGTAAATTAAACTCCACTAAACATAATCAAATATTTTACACATGATGTACACGTGAAAATCTTCTCTATATTAATTCCTAGAAGTTACTTATGCTTGAGAACACCAGTATCGTCAGTCGCAAAACCATTCTGAGATTCAAGGTAGCGTCAACTTAAAGTCGAGCAGTTTATCAAACATGTGAACTTTGAATCCGGGACGAGTATCTAAAATTTGATTTCGGATAGAGTTTCGAATAGAGTTGATAGCATTCATGTCGCACGATTTAACTATAGGTAGATCAGTTTGACTTTGTGTTGGCGGGGTGGGGTTAAAATTGTCTCAGTGCCAGCAAACGAAGCTCCGACAATTCTCAGGAGTGTCTGTGAGAGTTTTGGGCACTAAATCTGTTTTTATTTCTGTCTCCTGTGTGTTTGTATTGCATACGCAAGTGTGTGTCGACGGGTCAGATCGTCGTATTCTACTTCATTTGCATCAGGCGCAGCTAGGTATATCACAAACTGAATTCTACAATCGTGCATTGGCATGGTATCAAGAACCTACCATAGTTCACAATCTATATGCCTAAAAAAACCCATGAAAATAGTAAGCAATACATACGGTATGAGAATCGAGGCAAGAACTAGAGGTAAACATATGTGTATTAGAATATAGTGATAGGAAACGGCAACCATCGTACTACACAGTGTAACGAGGTGGTGCGAGTACATGAGAGTGTGAAGAAACACAACTTTTTCTACCTCATTTGCATCAGGCGCAGCTAGGTATATCACAAACCGAATTCTACAACCGTGCATTGACGTGGTATCAAGAAGCTATCATAGTTCACAATCTATATGCCTAAAAAAAACCCCCCCCCTATGAAAATAGTGAGCAATACATGCGGTATGAGGATTGGGGCAAGAACTAGAGGTAAACATATGTGTATTAGAATATAGTGAAGGAAACGGTAACCATCGTACTACACAGTGAAACGAGGTGATGCGAGTAGATGAGAGTGTGAAGAAACACAACTGCCGTGTGGAGAACTGGGGTAACGAGAGCGAAAGTAAATGTGGACAAGGAAATCAACAGGCTGATTAACGATGGTAAGTATAAACTAATAGAACGACACAGATGCGAGCAACCAACGCGCAAATAGGAGTGTTTGTCATAGAAATCATCTCTAGCAATATCTGCACATGCAGGGAATACGGTCCAAAGAAACGATACGGTCTCTAAGAATAGATTCTCATAGACAGGGCTTTGAAAACAGAAACAGGGCACATGACAGTGAGTATATTATTTTTTAACGCGTGGAGTCAATTTCAGTTAGGAAGAAGTACTGCAACACGCGCACAAAGGCATTGACCAAACTGCAGGATCGATTTCCTCAACCGGTATTCTGTACTCAAGTGCATCTCCTGCATACTCCCTGGTTCTCCGACCACGGTGTGGATGAGCCCTTTCAGATCGATGAAGCGGAATCGGTTGCCGGTTGCGATGCTCTGAGCCTGATCGCCGTCACACACGAACGTCCTGAGAGATTCCTGTAACGTGTTGAAGATGTGTTTCTGAGTGGAGAGCACATCATACACTCCAACACAGTATATCACATCGAACCCAGTGAACCGCCGAGGTCATACTGTAACAGATCTCCCGGTACCTGTGGAAGGTCCCGGTGGCCATTCACAACCTTAGATTTCTCGTATCAAAGGTTCAATGTCCCGTATAGGTTTAATGCCTCGTTTTTAAGGTTTAATATCTCGCATTTGTTGCTTAATGTATCGTATTTAAAGTTCAATGCTTCGAAGGTTCATAATCTTGTTTTTGAGGTTCAAGGTCCCATAGTTCAGGTTCAATGTCTCATACTAAAGCTTTAATATCACTTATTTAAAGTTCAATGTCTCGTACTTGATGGTTAATGTTTCGTTTTAAGGTTCAATATCTCGTATTTATTGTTCAATGTTTCGCACTTAAGCTTTAATGTCCCTTATATAAGGTTCAATGTCTCGTACTTGATGGTTAATGTTTCGTTTTAAGGTTCAATATCTCGTATTTGTTGTTCAATATTTCGCACTAAAGCTTCAATGTCCCGTATATAAGGTTCAATGTTTCGTACTTGGATGTGTAATGTTCCGTTTTAAGGTTCAATATCTCGTATTTGTTGTTCAATATTTCGCACTTAAGCTTCAATGTCCCGTATATAAGGTTCAATGTTTCGTTCTTGGATTTGTAATGATCCGTTTTAAGGTTCAATGTCTCGTACTCAAGCTTTAATGTCTCTTATTTAAGGTTCAATGTCTCGTTCGTTATTTTTTATGTTTTGCACTTAAGGTTTAATGTCCCGTTCTTGATGTTTAATGTTTCGTATTTAACATTTAATGTCTCATACTTATTGTTCAATGTCTTGTACTCAAGCTTTAATGTCTCTTATTTAAGGTTCAATGTCTCCTATTTAACTTTTTATGTCTCGTTTTCAAGTATCAATGTCGCGTATTTTATAAGGTTTCATGTCTCGTTTTTAAGGTTCAATGTCCCATATTTTAGGTCTAATGCCTTGTTTTCAAGGTTCGATGTCTCACATTTAAGGTAGTAATAGTACATATTATTGAACTGTGCTGCTGTCATCTGTAAAATGTTTACGGTCTCTGTCAGGCATGGCTCTGGTCATAAGCAAATATGTGTTGTGCCCGTTCTCCATGAGGCTCGTGTGATCGGAGAACGCGGCTGGCTTTCACCTTCGTTTAGTACAACGGCACATATACATTAACATTACAATCTACAACATGTGTCATGCTGTCACTCGCCTTTGTTTAGTACCACGGCACAAATATATCACACTTATACATCACCATTACAATATACAACGAACAACTGATGCTATCACTCGCCTTCATTTAGTGTACCGGCACATATACTTCACACTTATACATCAACAATACAATTCACAACGCATAACTGATGCTGTCACTCGCTTTCGTTCAGTACAACGGCACATATACATCAACAATACAATTCACAACGCATAACTGATGCTGTCACTCGCTTTCGTTCAGTACAACGGCACATATACATCACACTTATACATTAACATTAGAATCCACAACGAACAACTGATGCCCGTTCTCCATGAGACTCGTGTGATTGGAGAACGCGGCTGGCTTTCGCCTTCGTTTAGTACAACGGCACATATACATTAACATTACAATCTACAACATGTGTCATGCTGTCACTCGCCTTTGTTTAGTACCACGGCACATATATATCACACTTATACACCACCATTACAATTTACAACGAACAACCGATGCTGTCACTCGCCTTCATTTAGTGCAACGACACATATACATCGCACTTATACATCAACAATACAATCCACAACGCACAACTGATGCTGTCACTCGCTTTCGTTCAGTACAACGGCACATATACATCACACTTATACATCAACATTAGAATGTACAACGAACAACTGATGCTGTCACTCGCCTTCATTTAGTACAACGGCACATATACATCAAACTTATACATCAACATTACAATGTACAACAAACAACTGATGCTGTCACTCGCTTTCATTCAGTACTACGGCACATATTTTGTAAAGCGCAGATTTGAAGCGCAGATTGATTAGTTTGATCTGATGTACTTACACAACGCGAAATCAAAACAGAAGAGCTTACAGCACTACCGAACGGCGAGTGTCGATCTAAGCTGTCGTTGGGATCGTACACAGACGTTAACAAGACCTCGCGAGAGTGCAATAACCTGCTATCACTCTGAGTTGTACTGATGCAGTGTCAATTGAGGGTACTTGTGGGATACGGCTCATGTATCGTCCCCACACGTTACAGGTATGGCTCTCTGGAATGCTCTCAACTGCTGCTAAGCACTAGCTTACAACTGATGAAACGAATAGCTCGGATGGTTGGTCTTCCCTGACCACACGTGGCACAGCAACACCACTAGCACAACTTGTCAGTAATGATCGCCGTCGTGCCTGTGCTCGATCCACTCCACGTACAGTCACACGTTTCCCGCTGTTGATGGTCTACCATCGAATACAACGTGAAACGTACCCATGGTTGCGCTCAGAGGAGATATCCTTTGAGAAATCCTGTGTTGACTCGCTCTGACGCGCCAGTGCCCTGCGGTCCCTCAGACCACCAACAGCAATTGGTCGGTCGGAGAAAGCATTGAATGGTGGAGGCATAGCTTGGGGTCTGAACGTTTGGTGATCCAGCAAGTCCATTCAGGCCACTGCTTAAGCCCACATATGCAACGGTCCAATAAACAACCGTCTGCGACAAGGAACAATCGAGCGCCAACGTGTACATGTAGGCCCTCCCCAGAAGTGCGGCTTTCTCAGCGTGCTTGGCTCTCAGTTGCGGTGTGGTGTGTCTGAGAGCCCTGCAGACTGCCAAGCTTCCGTTCGATGAAAGCGTGCAACACACGCTGCTAGTCATTCACACGACAGTCATACACCACACCCCAAAACCACTGGCAACAACGGGCCACAGTGCAAACCCCGAATGTTGGAACCGTATGGGGACGTCCACTCGGCTGCTTGCCCTGAACCATACTCTGGGCTGGGGAGACAAGCATCGCACACTTCCGAATAGCACAACCCGACGCACAGTTGTCCAGGTGGCTGGCTGCTCACGGGGTGCATGGGGTACTGCACGTCGAGTGTACCTACAGGGTACTTGTGTGTGGTTGTGAACCGTTCGAGCAAAGAATGATCAGGACGAAAACTCCCACTTTCCAAATCTTGCATTGCAACTCTTAAAACAACGCCACGGTGGGATCAATACAATCAAAGAGCAATGGAGCGTGTTTAGGTTCAATTTTATATCAAATTCTGGCATGTTCTTCTACCAATTTGTGCACAATACGCACCTAATCATACAACAAAGTACCTCCAAAACTGCGATGTTGCTCGTTCGAATGCGCATCCGTAATCACTGCAGCTTCATCATCGCTTTATATCTACCCCCCGGAATGGCCATCAGCTCTTCGTGCGTGCCCGATTCCTTAATCACCCCCTCAGCCACGACCGCAATGATGTCGGCGTTTCTGACGGTCGCCAGTCGGTGTGCCACAGTGATGGTAGTTCGTGTAGCGCTCATCTTATCCAGGGCTGCCTGTACCGCAGACTCGCTCTGTGCGTCCAGAGCGCTTGTGGCCTCGTCCAGCAACACAATCTGCGGGTCTCGCAGGAGGGTGCGTGCAATGGCTATGCGCTGCTTCTGCCCACCAGAGAGCCGAGAACCCCTGACGCCTATGTGTGTGTCCAGCTTCTCCCCCAACAACTCCACAAACTCTCTCGCACTCGCATCGTCAATGGCCCGCCAGAGAGAGTCGTCGGTGAGCTCAGCCTTCTCCTCGGCACTTAAGCCATACAGCATGTTCTCTCGGATCGTGCCCGTGAACAGGTGTGGTTCTTGGCCCACCATGCCAATGGTTCGTCTCAGACTCTTCACATTCACATCCTCCACCGGGATCCCGTCCACAGTTATCTGTCCCTTTGCGGCAGTATAGAACCGCTCCAACAGCCCCAGACAACTCGATTTGCCGCACCCGCTCTCACCGACCAGGGCCAGCGTCTGCCCTCGACCCACGTCAACGCTAAAGTCAGTCAGCACAGGATGTCGTGGTCGCGCGGGGTAGGTAAAGGCGATGTGATGAAACGCCACGTCACCTTCCACCGGAATGCACTTGGTCAGGCCAAGGGCCGTGGTCGATGTCTTCTCCACCAGTCCAACCGAACTGGACTCCATCTGCCCCGCTTTCCCGCTGAGCGGCTGTCCTAGTAGAGCCGGGTTGGCAAAGTGGACGCCCTCGTCTGTGCCGGTGTCTGTGGTCGGCTGCTGATCTCTGTACATAAACAGCCGTGCGGCACCAGTCCTTGCGGCATTCACATCGGGCGCCAAGGCTAAGGAGGAGATCATTCCCAGGCCACCGAAGACAACGGCGGCAAAGGTTGTGATGGCCTCTTTCATGGTGCACTCCTGCGTAGTACCACCCGTGGTAGTCACCATCTCCACACCGAACCAGAAGGAGAAACTGTGCACCGTGATACGGGTGCAATGGAGAGGCTTGGCGGTGAATATGAAAGGGTGTCTAGGTGTAGACACAAACATATGGCAAGTGATATATATGAAGAACGCTCTGTCTATGCGAAGGAGTGGGTTAATAGTTGTGCAAATCACTTGACGAATGTTTACAAATTTTACAGCGAAAATTTTATCGAGAAAAGAAACTTAGTTTACACTGTGATTTACTGCCCTGCATGCACAAAACTGTATACCCGAACATCCAAACTCCATTCTTCCATCCACACACATATGATATGCGTGGCTACATATTCAGGTGAAGACTGTACGTACAAATTAACTATATAACAACATTAAGCTTCAATACTAGTTAAAACGTGGACGCACACAAATAACTATCTAACGGCATCAAATTTCAACACTAGTTTAAAACGTGGACGCACACCTCACTATATAGAAATAACTATCTAAAGGCATCAAATTTCAATACTAGTTAAAACGTAGACACACACATCCAAAGGTATACAGACAACTGTATAACAGCATCAAATTTGAATACCAGTTAAAACGTGGACACACACACTCACAAATATATACAGACAACTGTATGTAACAGCATCAAATTTGAATACTAGTTTAGAACGTATACGCTGGATGGCTGGCGCAGTTGTGTGTATACAAACGTAAACGGATCTGCTCACACACATCGTATTCCTAAATAAATGGATATACATATATAGGTAAATAATAGAATGTGCAGTTCTTGCAACAACATTTTCCCATGGAAGGCGAAGATAACGGGACAGTATTGGGATCCCAACGCACGTACGAAAGACATCGAGTATATCGTACGTAAGCCATTGAATTTGTTTCTAAATGAAATCAACCGAACGGCACAGCAGCCACATGCAGAAGTGTTCGTACAGCACAAGATAACGTTAACACGTATTAAACTGAACGACAACAAAACTACATACCCCCAAACGGACAAGATCACACACTGTGCAAAGCCAAAAGTAAGTCCGGAGATGATGCTGGCTTTGAACATGGACTTTCTGGGTGCTTCTAGATAGTCACGGTAGCGTTGCAGGATGTCTGTGCTCACTCCCAGGTATGTGACGGTGCGCACTGACTGGAGGTATTCACTGGCCATGGTGGTTGCTTCGTCCAGACTGTTCTCGGCTTTCTTGGTGATGCGATTGGCCAACAGACTACCCACATACGACACAAGACCCGAGATGAAGAACGACGACATCATCACCAGCGCCAACTGCCAGCACAGAAACACGCCTATGACAAAGGTGGCTACTAATGTGCTGAGCATGACCAGCGTCATGATGACTGTATCACCCATTACTGACCCCACAGCCGCGGCGTCGTTGGAGAGACTGACCGTTAGCTCACTGACCTTGTTGTGTTCCATGTCGAAGAAGCCCATGTCCTGCTTCATAAACATTCTGAACGTGGACACGCGCAGGCGGCGGGTGAGCTTTTGCTTCGCCGCCCCAAAGCACCAGTACATAATACTATTGGTGAACAGCGCAATGCCTGCGAGGGCCAGGAAGGTCTTGATCCACTTCTGAGCCTGATCCTCGTTCAGCGTCATGTACACAAAGATCATCTCACCCATTGCGTAAGCGAAGACAGGCCACAGCAGGCCCGTGATAACGGCCGCCACCATGCCTACCAACATGGTAGGTATCTCCGGACGATTCATCTTCAACAGCTGCATGAACTGATTGCGCTTCTGCTTTTTCTTCGGTTCGGCACCCGTTGAATCCTCCAGTGCCACTTCGTCATCGCTGTCTAGATGGTAGAGGTTACCCGCTGTTATATCGGGGTCAGCCTTGTCCAGGTCCTTATCCACAGTGCTCGTTGTTGAGCGCAAGGCTTGCGCAGTGGCCGGTGGATCTGTGGGCATAGTCGCATCGACGTCATCCCTGTTCGCCTCAGATGGCGAGTGCTTGGTTTGAATACGCACATACTCAGCGTAGCCCCCCCCCCTGGCCACCAACTCGTCATGGCTGCCCGTCTCCAGTATCCTGCCCTGGTGCATAAAGCAGATCACATCAGCGTTGCGGATAGTGCGCAGTCTGTGTGCCACAATAATGGTCGTGCGCCCGGCAGCAGCCTTCTCCATAGCAGCCTGCACCACACTCTCACTCTTCACATCCAGGGCCGAGGTGGCCTCGTCCAGCAACAGAATCCTTGGGTCTCGCAGTAGTGCGCGTGCTATGGCTATGCGTTGCTTCTGACCCCCACTCAACATGCCGCCGCCCTCGCCTATCAGCGTGTCGTAGCCGTCGGGCATGTTGGAGATGAACTCGTGTGCATTGGCCATGGAACTAGCCGCAATCACCTGATCCAGCGTCACCTCCTGGCGCACAAAGCGTGGATTCGCATACACATCTGCTGGTCGTTTGGCATTGAAGTCCGGATTAGCGATCATCTCAGCGCCAAGCGCAATGTTGGTGGCGATGGACCCGGCGAATAGCACCGGCTCTTGCCCCACATAGCCTATCTGGTTTCTCAGCCAACCCAGGTGCAAGTCCTTAATATTGTGGCCATCTACCTCGACTCTGCCCTCCTCCACATCGTAGAACCGCTCCAGCAGCATCAGCGCTGTGGATTTGCCAGAGCCAGACGAACCAGCCAACGCGACCGTCTTGCCGGCTGGGAACTGCAGCGAAAAGTCGTGCAGAATTACTTGCCCATCTGGAACGTACCTGAACTTGACATTGGTGAAGTCCAGAGTACCTTGCAAAGAGTCCGGCACGATCCCCTCATCAGACAGTGAGTCGATAGCCGACACACGGTCTATAGTATTGTATATGGTATACGCACACCCACGCGCGGCAGCTATATCTGAGATAGGTAGGAAGATCTGGCCCAAGGCGACGGCAGATACAATCACCGCATAAAACACAGTCATCGCTGCGCCCGCGGTGATCTCGCCGCTGTCTACCATGCCGTAGGCAAACCACATGATCAGCGCACACGAAGCGTACAGGATGCACATGGATGCACCAGTGCCTATGCCCAACGTCAGTGACTGTAGAATAGTTTTCTGCTCAACATCTTTGACTTGTGTGTAGTATTGCTCCACCTCGTGCTCCTGCCCGCCGAGGGAACACACAGTCTTAATTAAACACAAAGCCTCCTCCGCACATGCTGCCGCCTGACAGTAGACCTGACTGGCCTTTCCCTGGGAAGCAGACGCAATGCGGGACAGTACCAAACCAGTCAACATGATGAAAGGCACAAAGATGAGGCAGAAAGCTGCCAGCTTCACATCATACAAAAACCCGACGACGATTCCAGATATGCCCGTGCCGATCATCATGTACAGAAACGAGTGCGCAGTACCGAAAGCATACTCCAGTTTGATCATGTCCACTGTCGCATGGGCCACGAGTTCACCACCCGTATGCTTGTCGTGGAAAGACATGTCTTGCGCAAGCAGTGACTCAATATATAGTCGGCGGATCCTCTCCATTGCAGACCGAGTGGCTATGCCTGAGCTTACCCGTTGTAGCGTGCCCAAGACAAGACCGATACCGCCCATTATGGCCATCCTGATCACTAGAAGGTTTAAATCAGCCTGTAGCTGGGCCAGAAGTTCCTGGGATTGATTCCGGGTCTGCACTATGTTGACTATCCCTTTAATACCCTCTTGCACCTCATCGTCGAACACCACATCGTACAAAGTTGTATTGCGCCATTGCACACTGAGAATGTCCACAACCGAGTTTCCCAGTCCAGCATTGAGAATATTCTGCACTATATCCGTCAGACTCTGCAACAGGTCACCTATGAAGATGCAAAAAATGGGCAACAACGCCCCTACACCCACAGTGAGGAGAATCGAAGCCGTAAACCATACCTTGTCCTTAGTTGTATGGTATTTGAAGAGTGCGTGGTAGCGCACTTGTGGCCGTTTTTTCCCTTTGTGTTTAATACCTTTCAACATATTAGTTGCTTATTGACTGATGGACTACTTTTCACTGATGTGTTGATTTATATTTGGTCTATGTACGACACAATGTGCGGGCGTTCATTGCATATAACCTATCCGTCGCCTACTATCACTTGGTACCCCTATGGACTAATCCCCGTTTTACTAGCGTTCACAAGCGTGTCAGCACTTTTATATCGTAGTGTGCACGTCCACAACGGATAGAGGCTACACTACTTTGGCTTGCATATGTTTGTTGGGGTATGTTGGTACAGTCATTCAGTTGCATGTGACAACTGTAATATAAACCCACTCCAACGCGAGAGCGCTCTAGATCAAGGCCCCCAGCCCCCAGGCCTGGACTGTGAGTATTTATTTTTGCCGTTTCTAACTTTCTGTGGGTAAGGACTCAATTTCGGACTTTCGGTAGCGGCGGGGGATTAAACTTTCAGTCGTGGCCACCTACAGGGAGACTTAGTCCCATACTCCATGCTCCTCCGAAAACTCTAAATATGTACTCCCGCCACACACAAAAAACGCCTTATTAGGCAAAAGTAATCCTCTATTAGTAGTATGTATATTGTATTTACAGTATTTACATATATTTACATATTTACATATTTGTAGTACATATGCTCAATTTTTTTATGACAATATTTACAGAGCCGACTTCCATAGAGTAGACTCACCAGAGACTAGTCTAGAATAAAAATAAAAGGCTATGAATTTATGTATTGTTTTTCCAAGAAAAAACAAAAAACAATTACACACGTACATAATTTATAATGTACTGATTTAGTGACGAGAGAGTGTCAGTGTGGCCTCTCTGATGATTCTGAGTTCTGACAGTTCTGACTCAGTCTGTCTTTCTCTCTCTATTACTCTCTAGACTCATTACTCTACAGTCTACAGTCTACATAGTACATAGTCTCTCTGGGCTACTCTACTGACTACTCTCTCTCTACTCTCTGTAGAGAGAGCGAGAGAGAGAGTATTGTAGTAGGCACAAACCGATAAAATTAAGCCTGATACAGTGATATCGATATGTGTATTTGGGGCCAAATGGCCCTTTTCGAGCTTTCGTAGCGATTGGGAATTACATAATCCTACAAAAATAAATATTCCTAAAAAGAGATTTGCCGCAGCTCAATTTTTTTTTCGTTCTCTATATTAAAGGTCAATGGCCCAAAGTCCAAAGTCCAAAGTCCAAAGTCCAAACTCAAGCCCAAACTATAAGTATTTACACATATCATGAATAAATAGAGGAGACTCAAAGAAGGACAAAAAAATATTTCAAGATTCTAAATTGTATTTAACTATTTATGATTCAAATTGGAAATTGGGGTTTTCCTTCTACATACACAGTATTACCATCACAGGTGATACTAAATCTGAATAGAGTAGCATAAAAGCTAGTTGTAAACGACGAAAATAAATTACGACTCATTTCAGACAAATGTTTTTTAAAATTAAAAGCAAAACAAAAAGAACAAAAAGTTAAAAGTCGCGTGTTGATATCAGCCACGCTCGTATTGTCAGATGAGAGTATAATTCTATTGTTGTCAGTAGCGAAAACTTGATTGTAAGCTTGACTATTGACACTATTAGACTAGAGAGTAGAATATCGTAAATCAGCAATTCAGTATTCCGAATTTCTGATTCGGGTCGGCAACTAATTTTTTAAAATTCCAAAGCCCAGCGAAAAATAGGACACGAAAGACATTTTCTGCAAATCCACGAGTGTCCCATTTAAAAAAAAAAAAGAAGGAATTTTCAGAAGTACAGTAGGCAAAAAATATTTAAAATGAAAAGTTGTTGGTGAAAAAAACAACAAATATTTATCCACTGTCAGAGTGTCTGTCTGTCACTGACTCACTGTTGGTCTGTGTCAGACTGTGAGACTGATAGACAGGTCAGACAGGGTGAGGGGCAGTCATAAAAAATCTAAAAACCTGGGATAAATATTTACATGCTCTTTTTGTTTTGCTTTGTCTTTTGTTTTGTTTCAAAAAATAGAGAGAATCAAAAAACAAACAAAACAAAAACAAAAAAACAAAAATAAAATAAAATCCTAAAATGTTTTTTTTACAAAATAAAGTCAAACAAAACAAGAAGGAAGTGAGGGAATAACGCACTGTCAATACACTGTACAATATACTCATCAAAACCAATATTGGACTCGAGAGTCGAGACGAGACGGGTCAACAGTCCAATACTACTACTAGAGAGGCGTGAAATATCCAAATACAATAGCACTCCTGCAAAGGAAGACACTTCTGATGTAAATGGCATTCATCAAGATAAAAACACTGAACGCAGTTTAGATTGGAAGTCAGCAGATCGAAAAATGTCGCCCACTTCGAGTGATAAGCCGAAACTGAACACGAAAGAATTGAAGAAGGCGTTGATGCAAGAGGGTCACCATGATAAAATAGAGAATGGTGACAAAAAGGTAAACGAGGAGCTAATACACACACACACACACACACACACACACACACACACACATATATAAATATATATATACATATATATATATATATATATATATATATATATATATATATATATATATATATAACACACACACACACACACA
>NW_014040370.1:115570-119475 GCF_001186125.1 Sphaeroforma arctica JP610 | reverse complement strand
TTATACATATATATTATTATATTTTATATTTATATATATTATTACATTATTATATTATTATAAATATATATATATATATATATATATATATTGAGTATGTATATTAGAGTTATATATCTATTTGCTTACATTTTTCAGGAGTCTTCACGGAGCTCATCACCGATGTCGGGGTGAAGGGAGTGCAGGTCGAGGAGTTGTACAGCATCGATGAGGGATCCCTTGCTGAATTAGAGTAGGTTTTTTGAATCCTAATCTGTACATCAATTGAATGCGTCTTATGCAAGACGGTTGTCAACGTATATGAACCGTTGTCTACGGAAGCTGCCCTGAGTGTCTGTTCTGTATTGAAAGGCACTTGTCATATTCGTTTCTAGTATGCTCGTGTACCTCTTGCGCTGCAAGCCCCTCGATAAGCTCTGTTTCATCACTATGTTCAATCTAGGGTACTATGATCCTTTAAAATAATAAAATGGACTTTATGTGTGGATTTGGTGAGTGACATTGATGGCACTCCCATGTTGCGAGTCTCATCACGGTGTGTTTCAATTTAGATTCGTCGATTCGTATACAACAGGCAGATGTAGTATTTAGTAATCAGCACTACCCATCTGCTTGTGCAAAGCTAGAAATGAACTCTTGCTGCGTACCAATATAAAGCCCAAAAATTGGATTTTGTACATCGCATGACCGCGAACAATCCATGTCTGACATCATGTGGACAAACTAGGTTTGACCTAGGAGCGAATGTTGCAAAATATTTGCTCGAGTTGTACAAAGATCCACTGGAAACTGTAGATATATCGGGAAGACACCAATCATTCGTGGACGAGCCGGAGGTTTTCCGGTGTGACCCACAGAAGCTTCATGTACATTACCGCAATGATGCATTAGCTCATTTACAACAATTTGATATCATTACCGAACGTAGGCCGATTAAGGGGTTGATTTTTCTGTTCAAATGGACACAGGACCCGGAACCGCGCGAAACCGTTGCAGAAATACCAGAGGATCTTTTCTTTGCCCATCAGGTCTGTGTCACATAAAAACAGACAAGTTGAACTGTAGAAAGCAACTGTATGGTGAAAATCGAATGTGCATTTTGGGAGTATCAATTTCTCTACCACTCTGCTCGCTCACTGCTCTTTTTTTCTTCACTATTTGGTTGGCGAAGATTACAGAGAATGCTTGTGCTACACAAGCCATCCTTAGCATAATCCTGAATTGTCCGGACATTGAGCTCGGACCTACTTTGACCGACTTCAAAACATTCACAAAGGATTTCGATTCTAAGGTAAAAAAAAAGTCGTTTTAATTCAACTCGATTTCATTGTTTCGAACGCCTTTGATACTCGCAGATTTTCCCCTAGTGATCTCGATTGTTAACGTTACGTCAAACCATGCTTTGCCAGTTACACTAGCTATAAGCTGTGAATGGGTTGTATCTTCAGCCTCGCTCCAGGGTAGTATTTTTTACTCATGCACGTATCCTCTCGCGCTACCCGACCTATTGCCTGTTTGCATATAGCTGAAAGGCGAAGCTATTGGTCACACAGAGAGCATCCGTAAAGTCCACAACAGTTTCGCGAGGTAAGAGAGCAAGGCAGAGTAAGTGTAGCAACTTTTGTGGTCACAAAGGAGAGCTGACTCCTTATCTGATCGCGCGTATTTATTTGCAATACTGTGTACTTACCTGTGCTTCTGTGATGCCGCCAATCTGCTACTACACGCTTACTTGGGAGCGAGATTTTAAGACTCCATGTTCGTCTGACCCGGGTCACTTTTGGCTTTCGACCTATCTGACAGACCTGAGCTTTACGACATGATGGACAAGTCCAAGCCAAGGTACGGCACCGAAGATGCGTTCCATTTCATTAGCTATATCCCTTTTAACGGTCGCGTTTATGAGTTGGATGGTCTCAGAAAAGGCCCTATAGACCTAGGTGAGTTTTCATTGATTCTCGACGTCAGTGCGATGTAGATTTTTTGATATTTTTGTACGGCATTGACATTGCACTCCAGCGATCAATGATTCGATATCTGCTTAAATTTATACAATTCCAGATACCTGCTCTTGTTAGTCCATGAAATAAAAGCCGCAAGATGCTGTCAAGGAATGTCCGACAACACGGGATGGAAAAGTAGCTCGGTTAAACGCGTTGTCACTATCGTCGCCATATGACGCAGTGACAAGCGGACATTCTACTAATATCATGGACCAATCAATTGGATTGACTTTGATATTCTTTGTACGCAAATGTAGGAGCTGCCGCAGAAGATTGGCTGGCTGTCGCCCGTAGTGCCATACAAAAGCGGATAGAGGCCCTACATGGAGAGATACGATTTAATTTGGTATGCGATATGTGACACCTGCAAATAAGGTGTGAAGCTTATTCGACGAGTTTGTGACAATACCTGAATGCTCACTTGTGATTTCGGATAGTGCTGATTACTACTGGCGTGAACTTTTTTACTTCACTGAATTGGTTGCGTACCTCTTGCCGATAACATGAATGTTGATGTTACAGTTTCCTACCTGCGCAGATGGCTGTTGTGAAAGATCGGCGTAAAATTTTAAGCGAACAATTGACCGAATTACTGAAAACTGGAATCAACGACGATAGTTATTTAGTCAGTGAACTAACGGCTAAACTGTATAGTGAAGAAAAGAAGTTCGAAAGATATTCGGTATGATTACTTCACTCTGATGTACCTTAGATATTCTTGACACAGTGTTCTAGCCCAGGATGTATGCTATATATGTATAGTATGTGTGCGTGAATTCTAATGGTGTAATCACTGAGTCATTGTGCCGCACGCGCTGTCACGCAGTACAGGCACGCAAGCATACTGTCGAGACCATGATCAATTCATTTGTCATGCAAGCCTTCAGCAAGCTCTCCTGCGGTACATGTGAGATATAATTGAGCATGTCCCAAGGTAATACGTGATATACGCTCCTATTATCATCAATCGAGTGGGAATCATTACCGTACTTCCGTCAATATTAAGTGCGTCGCAGTTTTCTCGACACCACGTGTTTCTTAACGATCACCCATGCACTCAGAGGACACAACCCGTACTCTTGCTATGTTCTCTTTTCTTTTCGACACAGAGGGAGAACTCTTATAGGAAGCACAACTTTGTGCCGTTCTTTATTAATTCGCTGCGCCTCCTCGCACAACGCGGTGAGCTGGAGGGATTAGTTGCTGCTGCAAAGGATAAAGCCAACCGTAGAGCCAAAGATAATTTACAATAAACGATGAAGCACTTTGAACGAAATATATTTGTACCACACCTCCCACTTCGTGCGAATTTGTCAAGCTAATTCCGTCTGCGCTTCATCGGACCAGTCATTGTATGGGTCAGCGTGTATTTTTTTTAAGAATTTTATATACAAGTAGCGACCGATGTTGTCGTCGTGCACGCATTTCTTACCAGATAAACTGTCTATTCACCAGTCTCCGATCCTTCGAAACAAACCTTAATCGTTCAAGAAAATTGTAGAACGCTAGAATTGTTGCAATCGGTGTACCAACGAATGCGAAATGGACTATCTGTGGAAAGTAACGAATACCCATCTGCGGTAGCGCATTTCTGTATTTATCTGAGTTGAAGCTAATACAGATTGTGACTGGGCTTTTAAGCGAGGAATCACATCAACTTTATTATGTTGACGATATAGCGAAAGATACTCGAAAAGGCTGTGGAAAATATACACAAAGTCGTTGCAGGGTTCCAACAGATTGTCACTATTGATCGAAATAGCATGCTCCAATTGTTTTCTTGAGATACTCTGTGGGTTTCTCATATGTATCTTAATCACGGCACGACGATATAAGAGAAATGCATATATATCTTATTCACAGCAAGATATCATGAGAAAAACATATATACATATATATATA
>NW_014040370.1:104904-115290 GCF_001186125.1 Sphaeroforma arctica JP610 | reverse complement strand
TTAATATATATATATATATATATACATATGTATATTTATCACTGCAAAAAGTTCCATGAGGAATACATTTATATCTTAACCACTGCAAGAAGATTCATGAGGACTATATATATATATTAATCATCGCAAGATCAAAAGTACAACATACATGTGCTTATATGAACATTAACGCATTCATTGAATTTATATGATTATTAACGCATTCATCGAATGAGTCCGAACACATACTCTGAACACGTACACAAGAACGTATAGAAATGGCTAAAATACAAGAAAGCACATCATCTGACAATCTATACATATGTGTAGATATCCATAAACACATCGAAACACTTACACTTACTCATGTGTAGAGATAGATACCTTAACATTGTCATGTGTAGAGGGATACCTTAAATACATCTAAAAACATATACGCTACACTACTTTATCATGTGTAGCAAGAAATATCATACCTTCATCACGTATAGAGAACCATAAATACATCTAAACACATAAACGCTACATTATCATGACCTTCAATAGTAGCAAAAGATATCTTACCTTATCATGCTTAAATACATCTAAACCTATATAAAACCACATAGACTACACTGTGATGTGTAGTGAGAGATTCACTAAATTTAATAGAACGTTTCATTAGATACACCTAAACACCAACAAACACTATCATGAGAAAAGATATATACGCAAAAACATGAATTGAATATCCATGTTTCATTGGCACATTTGCGATAGAGTTGAGATTTAAAAATGTAGCAGAAATATTATTATATATTTTTATTTCCTTTTAGTATATTTCTTTAACGTTCCGAAATTGAGACCTCAGTAACAGGCTCACACGCGCAAGCATGTTGCCGTTTCTTCTTCCACATTGACATCCACTCCGATGAGGTCAGCTTCGACATCTACAGACACTTCACATTCGTAACCTTCAGGCACGTTAGGGAACTTGTACTCGCCATTGGCATCAGTAATAAGCTGCTTAGTGTACACAATCTCTTGGCCCAAATAGCAATTGATCACAACAGGGAAGTTGGGTATAGCCGCACCATTATTTGCGAAGTCTGTTACTCTACCTGTCGCACAGGTAGAAGGCAGGGATGATGGCGACAGTGTTGACGACGGTGATGCACCAGTGCATATGGCGGAGTCCCCACCCAGATCAACTTCAACGGCAAACGTCGAACCAGTGGTAGGAAGCAACACAGAGCTGTCGACCTTAACGTCACAGTTCGCAGATGAAGGCACATCGGTGAAACTGTACTCACCGAGCTGATTAGTAGTGACCGTCTACGTAAAGCCATGCGCACAAGTGATCGTTACTTGGGCATCTGGAAGCACTTCATTAGTGGAACTATCGTCTAGCCACAGTAGCAGCCGCTGGTGACGTGACTGGGTCTGGACTAGCTGATGATGCAATGCACTGTAGTGAGTCGTCTTCAAGGACAAATCCAACAGGAGACGCAGAGTCATCAGCGATCGTAACGTCACAGGACGAAACGGAAGGCACAGCGTCGAAGACGTACTCACCGAGCTCATCAGTAGTGACTGTCTGCGTATAGCCGTCCACACAAAGCATCGTTACAAGAACATTTGGCAGTGGTTCATCAGTAACAACATCAGTTACGGTTCCAGAAACACAATCACCAGCTGCTGGTGAAGCGGTTGGCGTTGGACTAGGTTCCTCATTCACACTCGGCGTTGGCGATGGCGATGATTCTGTCGCAATGCACTCTGCTGTTGTGTCGTCTCCAACGACAAATGCAACAAGAGATGCAGAGTCATCGATCGTAATGTCACAGGACGAAGCGGCAGGCACATTGTTGAAGGCGTACTCGCCGAGCTCATCAGTAGTGACCGTCTGCGTAAAGCCGTCCGTACAAAGGACCGTTATAGGAATATTTGGCAGTGGTTCATCAGTATCAACATCGGATACGGTTCCGGAAACACATTCTCCAGCCGCACTCTCACCCTCAGCTGCGGGTGACGCGGTTGGACTAGCTGCTGGTGATGATGCTGGTGATTGCGATGGCGACTGCACTGGACTAGGAGTTGTTGATGTTCCGACTGGCGCCAGATCCGCGGGTGACGGCGATGCCGTTGGTGTCGGACTAGGCGCAGGCGCAATGCACTCAGCTGAGCTATCCTTGAAGTCTATCTCCACAGTATTAGGCTCATCGGCGAAAGTAATCTCGCATACGGCAGTAGGGGGCACGTCATTGAACGAGTAGACGCCAAGGTCATTGGTAACCGTCGTCTGGGTAAAGCCATCATCACATGTGATTTTGATTGTTTCACCACCAAGCTGTGTATCCGAATCAATAGCTGAGACAATGCCAGAGATACACTCTCCTGCTGACTGATAGCCGAAGTCCACATCGGTTTGGATATTCTCTAGCACGGACAATATGACTGAGGTCGTAGCTTCGGCATCACCTCCATCGGTGGCGCCATTTATAATCTGCAGAATGTTAGTGCTATCAGCGGGGTCAGTCACATTGCTCGGTACAGAGATATTGTACGTGCAAATCGGAAGCGACGGGAACGTGTAAGCACCATCGACACCAGTGGCGGGGACCTCAAATGTGAGTAATGGATTCTCTTGGCATGTCGCAGTAACTGGGACATTTTCAACTCCACCAACAATAGCACCAGTCGCGTCCTCCTCTCGTACGTAACCAGAAATACTGCCGGTCGACCCGTACTCGAAATCGACTTCACCCACCGACTGGGAGGCCATCGAAATGATAACTTCCGTTGACGATAGCAAATTGTCGGTGTCGATCGGTCCACCGTAGATTGCACCAACGGAATCCACCGAAGATGGCGCAACAACAGAATAGATGCAGAAAGCTAGTTCATTGAACTCGTAGTTACCATTAGCATCTGTCACGGTGGTCTCCTCGATGCTAGGATCTGCACAAGTCAGTGTGACGGTTTGATTCGCGATAGCAGCTCCAGTAACGGCATCCTTCAGACTTCCGGCGATGGCGTTTTGATGCAAGTACTTGAAATCAACGTTCTCCTCTATGGCATTGTTGATATCAATTATTACGCTTTGCTGCTCTGCCGATCCATTCAGGACGGTCCCACCAACAACAATGCCATTGAAAGCAGAGGTAGTGACAGTGGGTGGCACGGTGACAAGGTAGTCACAGTCGTAAAGATCATCGAACATATAGTATCCAGTTGCATCACTGACGGTCATCAGTATAACACCGTTACATGTTAGAGTAACGGGAACACTAGCCAGCGCACTCTGGTCGTAGTCATTGAGCGTGTATCCTGAGATAATTCCGCGAGGTCCGTACACGTAGTCAGCTACCCCAGTGCGGACAGTAGACGTGATGGATACAAATTCCCCAGAGACACTACTGATAGGCTCTCCGTTGAACGTCTCAGGTACCGACACTAAATATGTACAGTCCTTAATCGAGTCAGCGATGCTGTAAGCTCCGGTAGCATCCGTAACGGTTGTGTATATGATAGATGTATCATTGACGCAAGTCGCAGTTACAGTAGTACCTGCGATACCAGCTCCATCCTTTCCGGTCACCATTCCAGAGATAACTGCTGGAGGTCCGTACACGTATTCAGCTATCCCAGTACGGGCAGTAGCCGTGATGGTCACAATTTCCTCAGAGAGACTAGTGATAGACTCTCCGTTAATCGTCTCAGGTACCGACACTGAATATGTGCAATCCTCGATCGAATTAGCGATGTTGTAAGCTCCGGTAGCATCCGTAACGGTTGAGTATACGATAGATGTATCATTGAGGCAAGTCGCAGTTACAGTAGTACCTGCAATACCAACTCCAGTCGCTCCAGTCACCGTTCCAGAGATTACCGCTGGGGGGATGAGTGTGTATAGGAACGAAGATTCTGCCGTGCGAACAGCGGACGTGATACTCACAGTATCGATATTGGTCTGGACAACTTGGCCTTCGAACACCTCTTGTATTGTCACAGAGTAGGTACAGTCAGGGACATCGTTGATGAAGTAAGATCCAGTCACATCTGTGACGACATCATATACAACAGACGGCGTCTCTGCACACGTCACACTTACAGGAACTCCTGAAAGAGACCCAGTTTCACCTGCTACAACTCCCGAGATGACTGCTGGAACCTTGTATACAAAATCGACATTTGTAAGGTCCCTCTCGTCAACACTAATGGGGACCGACGCCTCAATCAAAGTAAGATCGCTATCATAGCCGTCGAATATTGGCTTTAGTCCACCAGTTGCGCTCACCTCTTCAGGTACGTTAATAGTGTACGGACAAAGCAGAATATCGTCGAAATTGTACTCTCCATTCGCATCCGTTACCGTTGTTAGTTTGACATCGATAGCATCAGTGCAGACCAGTGTGACCGTTACGCCACCAACTCCATTGCCCTCAGCAGCAGAGTCCTCGTAGATGACTCCTGAAATGCTTCCCAACTCTCCGTACTTGAAGTTTACATCCTTTACAGATTGGTTCGCGAATGTGACAGGAACTGTAGTAGACGAAACGTCACCATCGCCGTCTTCGGGTCCCGAATAGACACCACCACCGTATGGTACCGTTTCGGGTACCACGACAGTGAAGTCACAATATCCAAGGTTGACAAACAAGAAGTTACCATCTGCGTCGGTCTGTGTCCACTTACTTACTCCGGATTCAGCACACGTCAGGGTGACATTTTGGTTTGCAATGCCGTCACTGGTGACGTAGTCCTGAAGATTACCAGAAATGGTACCCTCAGGCGTGTATAAGAAATCAATATCGTCTCCGGCTCGATCTTCGGAAGAAATGGTGACATCGTGATTTGTAATGATGCTATCAGCATCAATAGGTCCCGTGGAAATAGCTCCGCCGAACGTAGATGACCTAATGGCAGGTAGAGCAGTAATAGTGTATGTACATTCGGCAAGTTCAAGGTTTTCAAAGGCGTAATAACCCTCGCTATCTGTGGTGGTATTTGTTACCGTACCATCACAGTTCGAATATGAAACAACAGTGACATCAGCTATAGGCGATTGGTCGAAGTCACTGAGAATGTGTCCAGAGACTCTTCCAGTCGTCGGGAAATAGATGAAGTCCTCCTCTGCTGTTCGATCAATGGTTGTAATGCTCACATATGTCATATTTTGGCCCAAAATAGGTTCTCCCTCGAATTCCTCCGGCACATTTATGAAGTATGTGCAGTCCGCGACATCATTCATGCTGTAATTTCCATTCGCATCGGTATACACTACGATAACATTAGACGGATCTTCAGCACACGTAGCAGTCACAGGGACACCTTCGATACCAACGCCATCCTCATGTCCTAAAATGGTGCCGGAAATGACTGCTGGCAAGGTATATAAGAAATCAACATCAGTCACTTCGTTTTCTGTGACTGTGAGAACAACGGGTATCTGGAGCTCAGTATTATTGAGTGTAGGACAGGGGCACTCTCCATCAGTTCCATTCAACACTTGGGGTATGGAGACAATGTATGCACAAACGGGAACGTTGTCGAAGGAATAGTCTCCATTCTCGTCCGATTCGATTGTGTATGTGATGTTGTCTGATTCAGTACATGTCAACGTAATCGGTACTCCAGCCACACCACTAGTTGGGTCCACATTATTCTCGAACACGGAACCTGAGATACTGCCTACCGCTGTGTATAAGTAGTCGACCTCATTTTCAGATAGATTCGAGGGAGTGAGTTCGACCGTGGTAGAATACAGAACTTCGTCTGTGTCGATGGGACCATCGAAAATGGCGCCATCGGAGTCCACAATGGCAGGTGCCACGATTGTGAAATCGCAGAAGCCGAGTCCAGTGAAATTGTAGAAACCATCTGCATCTGTCGTGACGGTACGGAAAAGAACCGGGGAAGAATCCGCGCAAGTTAGCACAACATCTTGGCCTGCGATTCCATCTCCACTGACATAGTTCAGAAGAGTACCAGATATGCTACCTTGCTTCGTGTATGCGAAATCTACGTCCACAAACAAGTTGTCCTCATAGATTTCAACATCGTGCTGCCAAAGGATACCGTCCTCATCAGTTGGTCCCGTTGTCATGACGGCCTCATAATCAGTGATATTGATATCCTGGGGAGCAGTGACAGTGTAAGCACAGTCCAGAAGATCGTCAAAGATATAATAACCGTCCGCGTCTGTTGTGGTGGTATTCACCACAACACCATCGCAACTCAATACCAAGTCAACGTTCGCCAAAGGCGACTGGTCGAAATCATCCAGTACGTTTCCGGAAATGATTCCGAGAGGGATGTAGACGTAGTCTACATCTCCTGTGCGATCGCTGGGCGTGATACTCACAGTACCTTCGCTGGAACTCTTGATCGGCTCTCCAAGGAATGTCTCTGGTACAGTCACGGTGTAGTTACAGTTCTCGACATCTCCAGTGAAAATATAATCTCCATTTGACTCAGTGACAACTGAATAGACGATAGACGGATCTTCCACACACGTCGCAGTCACTGGGACGTTTCCGATACCCTCGCCATCCTCGTAACCAACAATGTTTCCAGAAATGACCGCAGGAACAATGTACAAGAAATCAACGTCGGCGACATCTTGTTGAACAAGGTCGATGGTAACATCCGCCTCAGCCTTAGTGTCATCGCTGTCGTAGCCCTCAGCAATGAGAGCGATTGGATTCGATTCGCCGCTTCCGGTTATCTGATCGGGTACAGAGATAACGTATGCACATAGTGGAATATCAAGGAAGGAGTATTCGCCATTGGCATCTGTCTCTGTTGTTATAATAAAGTCATTGACATCGGTACATTGCAATGTAACCGTAGTGGCATCCACCCCATTGTCCGCATCAACAAAGTCCTCATATAGTGTACCAGTGATACTTCCAACCTCCGTGTAGGTGAAGTCAACTTCGCCCTCAGAGGGATCCTCGAATGTAATGGGAACAATAGTAGACCATAGAACCTCATCCGTGTCCGTGGGTCCCTCGTAGATATCACCAACATTACCAACAGATGCAGGCGCTACGATCGTGTAGTCGCAGTATCCAAGATCTTGGAACTCGTACATACCGTCCGCGTCGGTCTGGATCGACATTGATATCTCGGGATCAGAGCATGTTAGAGTGACAGTCTGATCTGCAATGGGAGCGTTGCTGACATAATCCCGCAAATTACCAGCAATGGTGCCTTGCGGAAGATACTTGAAATCAACATTCACCTCGTGTAAATCGTCGCTGATGACTATAACATCGTGTTCCCTCTCTTTACCATCCTCATCGATTGGTCCATTAACAATGACACCTTCGAATGCGTCTAGACTGACCGAAGGTGGGGCGGCAACAGTATACGAACAGTCTACAATATCCTCGAAAATGTAATAACCTGAACCATTGGTGGTGGCACTTGCCACCTCGACACCATTGCAGATCAATGACAGGTTAACGTTGGCCAAAGGTGTTTGATCGAAATCATTGAAGGTATGTCCGGAAATTGATCCAAGAGGAATGTATAAGAAGTCCGCCTCTCCGGAACGAACATCGGGCAAAATGCTCACCGAAACGTTCTTAGGACCCTTGATCACCTCGTCGTTGTACGTCTCTGGCACCGTCACAATGTATGTGCAGTCGACCATATTCTGGTCAATGACATAAGCTCCAGAAGAATCCGTGATGGTGTCGTACACGATCGACATGTCCTCTGCGCACGTGGCAGTCACAGTGACATTTTCAATACCTTCTCCGTCCAAGTAGGCAGTCACGTTTCCGGAAATGACTGCTGGCACCTTGTATATGAAATCAACATCGTTGACAATACTCTCTTCAAGATCGAAGCTGATATCTGCCTCAGTCAAGGTGTCGTCGATGTCGTAACCACTATTGATTGGCTTGACTCCACCAGTCACACTCACATCTCCAGGTACAGAGATATTATACAGACATAGCGGAATATCGCTAAAGTCGTACGCTCCGTTGGCATCTGTTGTGCTTGTTAGCGTGTAGTTGTCCATCTCAGTGCATACCAATGTGACCACTACCGCCTCGACGCCATTGGTAGGAGCAATTGAGTCTTCGTATATCCCACCCGAAATGCTGCCCACCGCAGCGTAAGTGAAGTCCACGCCAACTTCAGTCGGGTCCTCAAAGGTAACATCGACACTGGTAGATGACACAATGCCATCCGTGTCTTCAGGTCCCTCGAAGACACCATCGGGGCCTACACTTACAGGTGCCACAAGAGTGAAATTACAGTAGCCGAGTCCAGTAAACTCGTAACGACCATCCGCATCCGTTGTTTCGGTCCTGGTTATGGCTGGCGTGGTCTCATCGCAAGTAACAACAACATCTTGGTTGGCAATTCCTTCTCCAGTAACAAAGTTCTGAAGAGTACCTGATATGCTTCCCTGAGGAAGATACGCAAAATCGATGTCTTCAACATTCAGATTGTCGCTAGTAATGACAACATCGTGCTCCCTCACACTACCATCCTCATCAACCGGTCCATCGGTGATGATGCCTGCGAAGTCGCTTTGGCTGACAGATAATGGTGCAGTGACTGTGTATGCGCAGTCTACAAGGTCCTCGAATACGTAGTTGCCTGATCCATCGGTAGTGGTACTGTTCACTTCAACGTCATCGCAGTTCAATGCCACGACAACATCAGCCAAAGGCGACTGGTCGAAATCATTGACTACCTGTCCGGAGATGGTCGCAAGAGGAACGTACACGAAGTCCGCCTCTCCTGTGCGAACGGTAGGCGTAATGCTCACCGTCGTCTCGCTGGGACCCTTGATAGGCTCCCCGTTGAACGTCTCTGGCACGGTCACGGTGTAGTCACAGTTCTCCATATCCTCGTCAATAGTGTACCTTCCATCAGCATCCGTAATAGCTTCATATACGATAGTCATGTCTGTTGAGCAAGTCAAAGTTACTGTAACGTTCTCGATTCCTGCACCATCTTCGTACCCTGTTACAATGCCAGAAACGACAGCTGGAACCTTGTATACAAAGTCAACACCAGTGACCTCCGGCACATCAAGACTAATGGTAACATCCGCCTCGGTCATAGTATCATCGGCGTCATAGCCTACATTAATTGGCTTCGAGCCATCAGTCGCGCTCACCTCGTCGGGAACAGAGATAACATATTCACATAGTGGAATATCGTTGAAAGCGTACGCTCCATCCGCACCAGTCACACTTATCATCGTGAAGTTGTTGGCATCGGTGCATTGTATTGTGACCGTAACCTCCCCCGCTCCATTGTTCGCATCGACAAAGTCCTCGTAGATAGTTCCAGAGATAGTTCCGACCTCTGAATAGGTAAAGTCAACTTCACCCGCAGATGGATCTTCGAATGAGATCTCAACAGTGGTAGAAGAAAGAACATCATCAGTGTCTGTAGGTCCGTCGTAGATATCACCAACATTATCCACCGATGTTGGGGCTGCAACCGTGTAGTCGCAGTATCCAAGATCAAGGAACTCGTAGTTACCAGCCGCATCGGTCTGTGTCGATGTCGATACCACGGGATCGGAACAAGTTAGAGTTACAGTCTGATTTGCAATGCCATCAGTACTGGCAAAGTCCCGTAAGTTACCAGAAATGGTTCCTTGCGGAAGGTATTTGAAATCAACATTCACCTCCTCCACATAGTCACTGTTGATGCCAACAGTGTGTTCTCTCTTCTTGCCGTCGTCATCGGCCGGTCCGATGACAATGATACCCTCAAACTCAGCTGAACTGACTGAAGCTGGGGCGGCTACAACGTAATCGCAATTTTTGAGGTCCTCAAAGATGTAGAAACCTGAAGCGTCCGTGCTAGTCTCCTCAACCACATCATTGCAGCTCAACGTCACAACAACGTTGGCCAAAGGTGTTTGGTCGAAATCATTGAGAGTGTGTCCCGAAATGGTTCCAAGAGGAACGTATGTGAAAGTCGCCTCTCCTGTGCGATCAGTGGGTGTGATGCTTATCGTCGTCTCGCTGCGACCCTCGATAGGCTCCCCGTTAAAGGTCTCTGGCACCGTCACGATGTAATTACAGTCCTCCATGTTCTCGTCAATGGTGTAATTTCCATCTGCATCCGTGATCGCTTCATACATGATAGTCATGTCTGTTGAGCAAGTCACAGTCACTGTAACATTTTCGATACCTTCTCCATCCTCGTAACCTGTAACCGTTCCAGAAATGACAGCTGGCACCTTGTATATGAAATCAACATCAGTGACAACCGCCTGAACTAAATCGATTGTAACATCCGCTTCGGCCTTGGTGACATCGCTGTCGTAACCTTCGTTGATTGGCTTGACTCCATCCGCTACGCTCACCTCCTCGGGAACGGCAATGGCATATGTGCAAAGTGGAATATCCTTGAAAGTATACAGTCCATTTGCATCTG
>NW_014040370.1:79767-86381 GCF_001186125.1 Sphaeroforma arctica JP610 | reverse complement strand
CAACTCCATTCTCGGGTGCGACAGAGTCCTCAAAGATGGATCCTGACACGCTGCCAACCTCAGTGTATGTGAAGTCAACATCGCCTTCCTCGGGATTGTCAGGGCTGATGTAAACAACGGTGCTGAATTCCTTATTGTCTTCGGTGCGGTCCTCTGGTCCAGCGAAAATAGGTCCGGAAGTTGAAGTCTCGGGAGCCACAACTCTATATGAACAGGCAACCAAGTTGGTGAACTCGTAGTTGCCGGCGGCGTCAGTAACATTTGTGAAAGTAATATCAGGATTCTCCAAGCACGTCATTGTCACCGTCTCGCCAGCAAGTGGCTCTTCAGTCACATGGTCCCGTAGATTTCCTGCAATTGTACCTTCTGGTAGGTAGAAGAAGTCTACATCAATAACATCATTACCCGAAATCACTTCTTCGTGAACTTCAGTCGCGCTAGTGTCGCTGTCGCTGGGGCCTGAGACGAGGTCCCCTCCATTGGTGACTGAAGTGGGAACTGTGACTGTGTAGGTGCAAGGTGGCAGCTCCGTGAAACTGTACTTTCCAAGGGCATCCGATGTCGCGGTCTGAGTTTCGGCTCCTTCGCATGTCAACTCAACAAGCACGCCCTCAATAGGAGTGGTTTTGTCAAAGTCACTTAGAGTAGCTCCAGAGATAGATCCGAGTGGTGTGTACTCGAACTTCACCTCCTCAGTGCGGTTCTCTGGGCTGATCTCCACCTCAGTCACACCGGTGCTTACCACAGGCCATCCATTGCCTTCGGTTGCTGGTACACTGACGGTGTACACGCAATCGGGTAGATTGCCTAAGGTGTAAGATCCATCATTTCCAGAGGTTGCGGTGTACTCCATACCGTCTTCTGCACATGTCGCTGTCACAACAACTCCTGGTACCCCAATTTCTGTACCTTCGATGGTGACAACTCCGGCGACAGTACCGGGAATGTACCTCGAAGCGGAAGGACTGGGGCTGCCTGTTGCTGATGGTGATGGTGCTAGCTTATACAGGAAGCTGACGTTCGTTACAGCAGGCGTCTCTGTAGACACTGTGACATCAGCTAGCTCGGGAGTATCATCCTCATCATATCCGCTCTCGATGGGCTTGCCATCCACAGCCGTGGGCACCTCTACAGTGTAGGTGCAAAGTGGAATATCGACAAAGGTGTACACTCCACGATCAGCAGTTGAAGTCGTGAATTGAATCTCCGGGTTCTCCTTGCAAGTCAATACAACATCCACTCCTGGCTGTCCATTATCTGCTACTTCCTCATCCACGAAGACAACTCCAGATATACTTCCAACTGCTGTGTATTCAAAGTTGACTTCGCCCACCGATGGCGTTTCAATATCGATCGGCACATTGGCTTCAGATGTAGGGTCCGAACCGTCGAACCCACTGAATACTGGACCTACTGCGGCAACAGCTTCGGGAGCTTTTACGACATAATCACAATATCCAAGGTTGTCGAAACGGTACTCGCCCAAAGCGTTAGTGTACGTTTCTTTGGTGATGCCCCTGCTCTCACACGTCACGGTCACTAGCTCGCCTGCGATACCAGTCGTCGAGACGAGATCACGCAACTTACCAGCAATTGTGCCTTGCGAAAGGTATTTGAAACTGACGTCTTCTGCCAATTTAGTATCATCGTCAATTACCACCGTACCTTCATATAGGGACTCGGTATCGCCGTGGCCGGAAACAATAGGCCCAACTGCCTCAGATGATGATGGAACTGACACAACATAGTTGCAATCCTTGAGTTCTGTAAATAAGTACTCTCCGTCTGCGTTTGTCTTTTGCGATTGCATTGAACCATCCTCTGTACAAACTAAGGTGACAAGCATGTCGGGAATCGCTGAATCATCGAAATCATCCAACGTGCGACCGGAAATAACTCCGTTGGGTTGGAAATCGAAATTGACCTCGATATCTCTGTTCGCTGGATCAATTACGGCAGTTACATCCGACGGGCTGCTCACAGGCACGTTATCGACCTCGGTTGGCACACTGATTGTCCAAGCGCAATCGACCACATCGGTAAACGTGTAAATACCGTTTGCATCCGTTGTTACTGGAGCCATCGTTATACTAACATCAGATGTGCATGTGGCGGTGACCTCCACACTGGTGATTGGCTCGTTGCCAGGCAATAATGTAACTGTTCCGGTGATGCTTGCTGGTTCTTCTGGAAGAGAGTACTCGAAATTGACTTGTGTTTTAGTAGGCACAGCTTTGGTAAGAGGTACGGTTGTAGACTCCTTTGGATCTACTCCGTCTTCAGGTCCGACAACAATTTCCCGCCCATCACCGGTGTCTCCAGGAGCCTGCACAGAGTAAGTGCAGAAGTCGAGAGCAGTAAACTTATAGTTACCTTCACTGTCGGTATTAATTCGCGACACATCACGATTAGGACCATCAATGCAAGCAATTTCAACGGTTTGGCCCGCAATTCCTTCTCTCGTGATGAAATCTCTCAGAGTGCCAGACAAAGCTCCCTTCGGTGCTGTTTCGTAGTAGTAGTTTACATTCTCCTCCCCACGACTGTCAGAATCGACGATTACCGGATGCGACAGATCGCCGTCACCGGGCCCTTCAACAAAGGTGCCCTCAAAAACGCCTGTATTTATTGAAGGTGGTGCTACAATTGCATACTCGCAATCATTTAGTCTGGTGAACTCGTAGAAACCTTCGCTATCAGTAGTTCTCTCACTACTGAGTCCATTACATGATGCTTGCACAACTACACCAGAAACAGTAGTATTGTCATCCCTGTTGAAGACATAACCAGATATTGTTCCAAAGGGAATGTATTCGAAATTCGCAATACCAACACGATCTTCTGGTGCGATGAGAACTGTTTTCTTCTCCCCCGGTTCAGTCGAATCATCTGAATGGATAGGGAAACCGTTGAACTCGTCTGGAACCACTATTTCCCAATTACAATCGGGTACACCTAGGAACGAGTACATTCCATTGATATCGGTATTGACGGGCTCCATGGTAATTGTTTCATCGTCCAGACAAACAGCTGACACTGTTGCGCCAACTAAAGCGTCATTCTGGGTGTTGTTACTAAGAGTCACAGTCCCGGTAATTGTGGCGTCCTTGAGATACTTGAAGTCTACATTAGATACAGTGGGTTCCTCCGCGTTGATAGTCACCACATGTTCGAACAACTTGCCATCGCTGTCCTGACCATTGCTGTCAAGAGGCCCGCTCACGATAGGCAATGCCTTGACATCCGCAGGTGAGATAACATTGTACTCGCCAACGGGTAGATCAAGGAAAACATACAGACCATTGTCGTCTGTAGCGACTGTTCCTATAGCTTCATTCGTTGCGACATCCACTAATATCACATTGGCGTTAGGAATGCCTAACCCAGAACCCAGGTCAATGAGTGAACCTGAAATTTGCCCCAGAATTTGAGACTTTGATGGTGTAGCACTTGGTGATGCCGATAGGGCCACTGACGGCGAGGCACTAGAACTATCGTCCGGATACACGATCGGCGACGCAGACTCTGCTGGTGTCGGGGTAGGGATGCTCTCTACATCTGACACTGAAACTCCTCCGGGGGTTCTCGGGCCATCAATTCGTGCACTGATAATCATATTGTTACCTGTAACGAGATCATAATATAAATTCAACACAACAGATCCTAAATGCTGACACCTTCAGGGCAAAATAACATGAGCAAGAGAAACTATGAATGAACAATTAAAAAACAAAACTGCGACAATCTTAAGTAACAACATACACTCCTCAATGTGCTGCCCCCATTAATTAGTGGCTTGAGCTCGCACTACTAAACCACAAGACTTATCCCTGACATCAGAATCATATATCCGCAACTGGCTTCAAACAACAAAATCCAGCCACCCAATTCATCAAAAACATACATCAACGAAAACAGAGTTAATATTTTAGTGTACAACGTAAGAAACACATTACAATCATAATAAGTAAATATAAGTCTGTGCACAATATTTCACTCGAGATAAGGTGCAAATTCAGGAGCACAAAGCAAGCGAATGTTAGATTGCAGTTCCAAATGTTAGACTGCAGTTCCAAACTATTTAAGGTACAAACTATCCTTGGTGAGTTGACTCAATATACAACTGAACCAGGCATGACCATTTGAATATTAGCTAAATAAAATATAGTGTGCATAGACCATACATAGGATTTCTACCATCAATCTGGCGTGAACATGTACAGTTTGGGATAAAAGTCTGCATGGCAAACTTGCCATGAGTCACAGATATGCGACAACAGGCCACAACTGAAACTTACGTTTACGTTTACAGCAAGAGCTTTGAATCGCAGCAGACGTCTGCGGTAGACAAAGCATGGCTATAAGCATCAGAGCTAAAAAGGCCCTCATGTTGAAAATCCTCCTTGCAAATGCAACCATGTTGCTGAGGAACTGTGTGACGGACGCTACTATTTCTGCAAGCAATTATTTTAAACAAGTCGTAGACACCAATCTACTGTAGTAGCTATCGAAGTATATGGAAGTAATAAGATTGCGCAGTCGTCAGTACTGGCACAAAATGATCCGCTGGTATGATTGATGCTCGTATTTGTTCAGTTTTGTTTCATATGTGTTGAGCTTTCGTTCCGCTCCAATTCAGTTCACATAAATAAATTTTATATATCAGACGTTTTGAAACAAGAAACTATTTTTTTAAACAAATATATCGAAACAAAAGTGTACTGAATGCCATCTTCGTTTTCTAAAACTTAACTTTATATCTTTATGATTGGCCGCCAACTAATATATAGCATACAACTATACGGTATCATGAGTAAGTTTAATCTGTGTTTTTTTTGCAACAAACCCGTTGTTGAATTATATTTTTTTTAAACTTGAAAATGTTTCTCTGAGTCTCTGGCAGCGTGTCTGTACTCTCTGGCCCTCTCTAGAATAGTCTCTACCGGTCTACCCATATCGGTATAGTGTTGTTATAAAAATTAGAATAGGCCTTTGTATTTATTATATTGTATTTATAGCCTAAAGCTCGATACAGTTATGCGCTTTTTACAAAAATAAACGTTACAACTTTGTTTTTTACGAGGTATGTATGTAATATTTATATTTTAAACACAAAAACAAAAACAAAACAAAACATCGCCTCCTAAAATCAAATGTAAATATTTGTTACATTTGTATTTATCAAATGTAAATATTTACATATGTATTTATTTACATGATGAGGTTGTAAATATTTGTTCGTTTTTTTTTTTGAAAATAGCAAAATCAGAACAAAACTTGTCGACTTGTCGAGTCACGATCTCACGACTCGCGAGTGTCGTCTGTCGTCGACGCTCGTCGACGCTCGACACTCGTCAGACAGTCAGACTGTCACAGAACAGTGGACTGAGTGAACTGTGAATTGTGAACTCTGAACAGCCTCCACCGCCGCCCTCAAGCAGCAAAACCAAAACCAAAAACAAAAAAACTCACTCTTGTCTCTATCTCTGACTCCCTGAGTCTCTTGCTGACCCCCTGGCCCAAAAACAAAACAAAAAACTTTTATGTGTATGATCCAGAGCCTCGTCAGAGGGGGCCGTTCTTTTTTTTTAAATGCTGTTACATTTCAACTTGTGTAGAAAGAAAGAAAGATGAGTTGTATTTTATATGTTTTTTTTAAACCTTTTATAATTATAAATAGTATGTATGCATAATGTAAGTGGTACCCTTTCATATATCCACTAGGTGCATTTGACAGGTCACTCTGGTGACAGTCGTACTGCTGAACTGTCCTGATTTTGGCGGGTAGTATAACACTTTACCATTTTCAAGCCTCTATGAAATCAGTTTCAAAACATAAATATGCATTTCATGTGTGTACACACATATAAGCACTGTAGACCACCTTTTAGGCCACTTAGTTGGTCATAATAACGCGTTGTTGTCCAGAGTATTATAGTGATGAAATCAGTGCCCAAAATCCAGGGCGTCATGTCCCGCACAGGCGCAGAGAACAATTCTGGTCTGTATAAAGCGTTTGGGAAAATGCAACAAAAGAACCACGCAACAACAAAAATATTATGCACACAGGCTTCGAAATTGAGTTTATTGACTGAGGGAGTTTTATATAATGTACCGCCGCGTTTTCCCGCTGTTGGACAACTTACAGCAGTGTAAGATGACACGATTAAAATAGCCGGCGTGAGGGTACATATCGAACGAGTCAATCGTAAGGCAAAGATATTTCTATTGCTTGCCAAGTAGGTTCGCCTAGTGAACTTAAACATTTTCTGTATTGCAGTCGACATTTGCTTTTACCTTCCTGATATTATTAGTACTATAATAATGAGATATATATATATATATATATAATGTATATATATGTATATATATATATATGTATGTATGTATGTATATATATATATATTCACAGACACACACACACAAACACACAAACACGCGCACTCACATATATATATATACATATATATATATATATATATATATATATATATATATATATATATATATATATATATATATATATATATATATATATATATATATATATATATATATATATATTATATATATATATATATATATATATATATATATATATATATATATATATA
>NW_014040370.1:65272-79747 GCF_001186125.1 Sphaeroforma arctica JP610 | reverse complement strand
TATATATATATATATATATATATATATATATATATATATATATATATATATATATATATATATATATATATATATATATATATATATATATATATAATAATATATATATTATATATATATATTATATATATATTATATATATATATATATATATATATATATATAAAGGAACTTGCATTTTAACACTTGGAATAGGGAATGTATATAAAGTTCACAACCTCGCAGTTCGCAGTGTTCCTTTCAATATAGAACTTTATCAACCTCTAGTCTGATCATTAAACTATCTGGCTGAACAGTATCGTGTAATTAAAGGTCTGAAAACTTCATAGCTGGGATGCAAAAACAGAACCTATCGATTTGTCTATACCCATGATGCTATTCCGACAGGTATGGATGGACTGATATATTAATGCCTACGCGCGCCTCTATTTTGCTGCTATTTTGACCCAGTTCTGGTACGAACTCGAATCTTTCATAACTTTTGAACAAATTGTAGTCCAATCGGAATGAGATTAAAATACGTTTATTACTCGTCTATACTAGGAATTTGAGTACCCTAAAACCCAATGAAATAGATTTTTATTGTACCTCTGGCCCTCTGGGTCAACCCCTCTATAGTAAAAATCCCCGAGTTTCTCCATCCAAATGTCTAAAATTGTTTACTGCTCCTATTGACCTCTAGTCCTGTGTCCTGTAGGCTGTAGCCCTGTAATTTAATTGGCTTTTTTTGGCTTTTTTAAACATATTCATACAAAATGACTCAAAACTATTTTCGTTTTTTTTTTTCCAATATGTATGTATTATTTAGAGGACTGTGATAATTGATATTTTATGTATTTACTACATTTCAATTTTGTTATTTCAAAACAACCATTTCAAGAATCAAGGAACGAAAAAAACGTTATAACTTGCAAAGTTGCCTTTTTTTAATCAAGAGTAAAGAGCTGAGGTCAAGAGGTTCCATAGCCAACCTCGTTTTCCCTTTATTTATATATATATATATATATATATAATATGAATTATAATTTTTTGCTACAAAACAAAAACAAAAATACAAACCTAACTGTAAAAAAAAAATAGTAAATTTAGAAGTATGTAGATTGTAGCCTTTGTAGGCTTTGACCCACAACCAACTCAAAAAGAACCATGACATGATACATATGGAATGTGCTTTAACATAACGAGTAATTAATTCTAACAGAGGAATTCGTTTTAAAAAGGTTTCCAATGAGAAATCAGTAGTAAAATTCTGACAGTAGAATTGCCTGCAAATAAATTCTCGGAGTTGACTTTAAGAAGTTCAAGTTCATTGTTCATAGTTTTAATTTTTTTATCACCATAGCCTTTGTTTCATTTAGAAGAAGGCTATGTATGGCTCATAGGTTTCACACTCCTATTGTTTACATACGATCCGGTCGATCCCAGACTCCCAGTGACCCAGTCCAAGATTCCCACGAGGTCACGTCACGGCCCACAGACTATGAACCCTTAACTATGTTTTAGAACGACTGGAGTATATTTAATTTTGTTAAGTGTATAAATACAATATTGTTGTCAACAATAATGTATTAAAAAAATGTGGTATCTATAGAGATCGCCTCCAAGTGAAAAACCAGTGACGTGGTAGTTAGGGGTAAACTAATAAGAAGGAGTCCGGTACGAGTCCCTGAAACAGACAGTACACTCTGTATAGGGAGTTAGAGACCCGTCACAAGGATTATATCAACGATTAAACTTTTTTTACTATTTCTGTACAACAAGGTGTCAACGAATGTAAACATATATGAAGTATATTTATTTTTATTCCCCTACTGAGGTCATATAGGGCGTTTAGGGCAGGAACCTCTTTAATCTTGATACGGTATCATATTGCTAATGGCATGACACCTTTCAGTTCATGTACCGATCTGTATATAGTCTTGAGATTCACACTAGCTGATTTGTTATGTCCAACACACAAGGTTTATATTGAACACCTGAATAAAGAGACCAGCATGGAAAATGTAAGACATGCTTGTTGATCTTGTGCGACGAACAGTAAAACCTAGCTAAGGATCAACCCTTCATATGAGATGGCGGCGGAGATTGGGTGGCGACCGAGGATTTTGATCAGAAGGTCGGCGGGGTTTTTGTGGAAGTCTATCATGCCTTGGCGGGCACTGTCCCTAATCTAGTGGTGGCGAACATCGATGTACTTCAGTTCCTTCGGCGTGCCCGTGCCGATGTAGAAATACGGCCTTCGGTCAGTCTAAAATATTAAGATCAAATGAGCTAACACATTGGTTTTTATTTGTATTTAAAATGATTTAATACAAGTTCTTTTTCCAATATTTCCAAAGTGTTCTAAATTTGCTTTGATGGCCCCAATAGCTTGAGTATTTGGTATGACTTAATTACTTGGACCTATTTGAGCCGATAGTAGATGTAGGAGATTATAAACTAAATTTTATAATCTATGAACTTCTACTTACAGGTTTTGGTCTTCCCGCCAATCTTCAAAATCCAATAAGTCTCTTTCATTTTTTAACTTTTCTTCAGAATGAACTTTATTTTTATTAGCTAATGAATTAACTTGACTTAAGTTCTTATGTCTATCTACAAATTAGACATGTGGTCATGAACACTAAGTACTTCTAGTGAAAATTATTCAATAAAGAACAGCTAGAGGTACGTCCTGTGTGATCGAGGATATTAATGCTCTTACCAAGCGGCAGTCCCGATCATTTTTACACAAGCCACTACTGCTAAATCCTAACTTAGGGTTTTTTGCAGCAATTTCTAAAACCAGACATTTACTGTAAAATCTATTCTTTTAGTTTAAGGGTACCTTAATCAGTGTTAAGTATTTGGTGTTCTTAAGAGTAATATTACTATTCGGTGGTAACCCTAAACCCTAAAATAAATTGTATCTTAGTTCATATAACATAGTTTAAAACATAGAAATATCCTTCGAAGTTTACACCGAGTGCTATTTTGATTGCTTTCTGGTTGTCGACATGGAGTTTGGTTGGAAAGCAGGCGTGTAGCCGAATGCGAACATGTCGTTTCAAGGCCAAGAAATTGCTCGTGTGGTTTAGAACCAGCGATATACTCTGCTTTGCCACAGCTGATGGAGACCGTTTTATGTTTCTGACAACGCCAGTAAACGAACATGTGGTGAAAACAAATAAGCGTACCTGTGTAAGATTTACCGATGACCAAGCATGAGACCCAATCCAATTCACTATAGAAACAAGAGATGAGTTGAAATATACCGTGGCGCAATCTCTGGGCTGGCGAATCCTCTGGGCAAAGAGGTGAGGGCTTACTGTGGTCAAAACCAAGTAACACATAACGTATGCTGTATTTATTGTCACGTTCCTGTTTGAAACGAGATTTGCTCTAACAACGGGTAATTATGAAAATACCTGTATCTATGGTTTTCGTCACCTAGTTACTAAATTATGATGACACCTCTTGGGTCATCAATCTTTCCTATTAAATTATCTGTCTTAATATCAGGTCCGGTCCCTCTGAGTACGGTCTTGAAATATTCTACTTAGGTCCGGTCCTCTGGTCTGGTCCTAAAATTCCACTTGTAGGTTGCGCCCTCTGGCCCAGTCCTAAATGTTCGTCCAGGGTACTTTGTCCACAGTCCCACCAAGTTGGGTGTTGGTATGTTTCAATAATCTTCGAGAATCTCTGTAATAAAATCTGTAATTGAAATAAAAATATAATTAAAATATCCTGCACGGATCGTGGGTTATTGTATCGTCGTAAATGTTCTTTACAGTTTTATCGGAGTGTCGTAAATAATAAGAAAACAACCAGCAAAACACCACTGTAAATAGACAAAAGTATCCTACAAAATAGTGTGTGTTTTTTTTAAATTAAAAAAATAAAGATCCTAAAATGTGTCAAAATGTTAGTATCGCTTTTACTTTGTCGTGTGTCGTAAATATCTATTATGTTGTATATTTATGCCACGCAACTATCATGCGTACGTCACTGCGTCTCTATTTAACATACTGTGCAATCTTGCTGTCGTAAATTTATTCTAGCCGCTGTCTATATGGTTCTATATATATTATAAAATTGATTGGTTCTTACTACGATTGAGTATGACTCGTGTGCCATATTCATATGTTGAATCCGTTAATACGTTTATAATCGTTATGAAATATGGGTAGGTGCGTGTTGATCTGTATGTAACGTTTTCTAATATGTATCGGTAAACCGTTTCAACGGGTACAGTTATATAATGAAACCGTGAATGCTATATGTTGATAGAAAATTAGCAGTGACCAGATTATATGTGTGCGTATTATGGTGATTTATGTGTTCATTAATTACTAGTTAGTATAGATATAGTTACTTCTCATTAGGTGTCGATTTGTCGATTGTAGAGTGTCTGAGTGGCCGTCTGTCATCCTATTTAGTAACAGTGTTTTGTCAACACCGGCCCGAATTGACTCAGCACATATCTTCCATTGTCGACTCATTTGGCCCAAGCTTCAAACGGGAATTTACTGACCACTTCTTCCCATCAATCTTTCCTGAACCACTACAGCGACTATGAGAGCCATACCATATGTTCATACATTGTATCATACATACTTACCATTTTTGGAATAAATAATATTATCCCTATGTAGATGACCTCCCGCAGTGTTTCCTAGTGTAAGTATATAATGTATTAGTAATCTTATCTATTTTATATTTATTGTCTTGTGATTGATTGTAAATGGAAATGTCTTGTGTTGTAACTTACGTCCAATATCACTACCTGCATTATTCTCTTCTATGCTAATACTGATAATATATGGTCAGCTAATTATGGTATTCCTGTATATGTTGCGTAGTGCAAATATACATGTGTAAATGTATATCTGTTTTCTGTCATTTTGTTCGACTCAATTCGTGTAATTTTTCAAATATTGTACCATTTTATATGTGTATATTCGGAATATATGTCTCTATACATGTAAGTGAGTGTCTCAAAACTCGTGCTGTTAGAGTGTGTCATGTCACTATTTGTTGCTGTGTTCACTATCTTTTGCTTATTACGATCGAATCTTGGTTGTAAATGTTTGTAAATTCATAAGATGGTTATAAGGTACTAGGTATACTTTGTTTATAGTAGTATTGATTCGTGTCTACGCGCAATGTTCATGCTGACGTGTCGTATTACTTGTATAGTACCGTATAGGTATTGTATTACCCAGTACAGTGCGTATTGGCATCAATTTGTGTGATTTCCGATTTATCCTTCCGATTCTATTGTATTGTACCACGGAAGAGGTAATTTTTATATTATGTATGTAACTTTATATCCCTGAGTGTCTTTGCCTACAAGATGTTAGAAGATATATCTTATATTAGTACTGTCTGGTGATAAATGAGCCTGTGTACGTGGTCAATGTAAAATATTCGTGTGTATTAGTGATTCTAAGTTAGATCTTTACACTTCTTGTAAAATCGCCGTCACTATCCATTTGTAGTAAATGTGTGACATCTTAAGTCACGTGATCGTACCATCTCAAATATCCGTGTGTGTGTGTGATTCAAGTAGCGTTTGGTGTGCGGAAGCCATGTAATTGCTAAGCACATGACTTCCTCTAATGTGTGTCCAAATATGCGTGCCGTAGCATGCTTATTTCCCGAGATATACGAGTTTACATGTATGTTATATGTTGGTTATTACCTGTATATGTGTGTTAACGTGTATATAAAAACGTTTAGCACATTTTAAACCGTAAACGTTTTAAACGTTAAAAGTTTTTGATATATCAGATTAAAACGTAAAACGCATTCGACTAAAAGCAATACGTTTATGACATATTTTATTTTTTCGTGCCTCTTTGCCTACGATGGTGCAGAAGCCTGTCAGTATACTTTTTTATTGTTCTAATGCTAGTATATCCTCCTTCCTTGTTGTATCACAGGTTCGACGAAGCATATAGAGGCCTGTCTTGTTAATAAACAATGGTTATAGGTGACTCCTACCTGCCCTGCGTATCCAACCCCTTCATATGTGTCGTATAAGTATCTGCTCGGTTATAAGTATTAATTACTTCTTGATGTGTTGTTAAATTTGTGTGTGTGTGCGAATATGGTGTGGTGTCCTCAGAAGCATACTCGAGTTGGGCGCGCATTCGGTGACTCCGTCACAGCGCCTTACACATTCTAACTTCTACGTAATAGTGTTACATGTTCCGACTCTTGCGTAATAATGTTATACATGGTCCGCCTCCTACGTAATAATGCTACATGTTCCGACTTGTTACGTAATAATGCCTGCATGTTCCAACCCTTGCGTAATGACGTTGTACATGTTCCGCCTACTACGTAATGATGTAGCACGTTCAGGCTTTTACATTATAATGTTATCCAACTCAACACCACTCAGGGCGACTATGCAACACGCTCGATGCTGCGGTTGCTCACCGACTGTAGTGCTCACGCAAAGTTCAATGCACCGTGACCTCAGGGTTGCTCGCCTCTGAGTAAAAATAGACGGGGTGCTCGCCCGTATTCTCAGCATGTAAAAAAACATACATAGTTTATTCTGTCGACTGGGTGCCATGCAACACGCTCGAAGTTGCTGCTAATAACCGAGCTCACACAAATTTCATAGTTGCTCGCCACTGAGTTAGAGTCAACAAGGTGCTCGCCTGTACTCTAAGCATATAGATATTCTTGCCACACACAACCACCACTCATTGTGTAACGACTTCGTGCGTCATATGTGTTATGTTCAAAGATTTATTTCATGCCTAAGCATATATAGTGTTGTGCTGTGGTATTCTTGTCGCATCAAGGACACTGTACCACATCACCAACATATCACTGGGATGTATGAATGTTTCGTAGTGTAATCTTATAGTGTAATTTAAGTATGCACATAAGTGTATGCGCAACAATATCGGGAATGAGTTGCAGATATGTATTGATATTGCTAACTTACTTGCGATTGTGCTGTATTGCCGGTGTCGTTGTACTTGACCTATTTGAATGATACATGATATATAAGACTATTGTAATGTGAAGTAATATACTATCCTATCTATGTCTTGCAATTACTGTGTGCATGTCTCAAAGTCAATGTAAGTTTACTTTATTAATAATATCGTTCGAGTGTGTCACCTCTCGTGCAGTCGTCGCTCGTGCATACAGTAAGGACGCAGCCCCGGCCAGACATACCAACGACCAAGGCCGCTTTAACCTTGGACCAGCCGTCGCTGTCGTCGACTCTCACGAGTTTGAGTCCGCTTACGGTATGCAGTCACCACGTTCGGATCATCAAAGGCATCCGCTGTCACCCATGTGGGAGAGCCCTCTAACCAGCGTACTAGGTACTCCGATTGCTGAGTCGCCTCATTGTGACGGTGTGATATGATGTGCCGGAATGTCGATTCCCCTTCTCTCCATAGTGACTCATCCAAAGGTGGCTCCGTAGCCCGGTGAACTAACCGAATAATCTTCACATTAACTGGGCGATATCTGAGTTCCGGCGGTTTGCTGCCATCTTTGTCTCGTAGATGGTAACTCTGATTCACACGACTATAAATTACATACGGACCCAGCAAAGGCTTCATGGCTTTGGTAGTCGTTCCTTGTGCGAGTATCATGACAACGTCCCCTGGCTTAAATTCAATTAAATCAAACTCCCGCATCTGGTCAGTAGCCTCCGCCATAGCATCAGTGTACTTGATAGTTTTCTGATGAACTTTTGGCAGAATCGTCTTCTCAAGGTCATCCAATCGCTTAAGCCGTGCATCATTCGTGGTCGGAATATGATCAGATAAGTCATCAGTCGTGTCTGCAAATGGAACATGGCCGCGCCCAAAGTAAACACTATTTGGTGCTGACTTGTGTCGACTTGATATCCGGAGGTTCTGGTAAAGCATAGTGACAGGTAGGCGTTCATCCCATAATTCCGGACAGCCAACACTAAGCGCGCGCACACATTTGTGAATTTCTTTGTGTCGGCGCTCTGCTGCACCCAATGCTTGAGGACGATATGGTTGAGATGTCTTGTGTAGAATTCCGAGTGCTCGTGTTATAGACCTGACAATGTTGTTGACAAATTCAGTCCCCTCATCACTCTGAATTTTCCGAGGAAAGCCATGCTCACCAAATACCAATACTAACTCTGTCGCCACCGTCTTAGCATCTTTTGCAGGCAGCGCCCGTAGAATAGAGTATCCGGATGCCACATCCAAGACATGTAGAATAAACTTGTTACCTTTAGTATATGTTACTGCCATCGGAATGATATCTATTTGAATGTGATCCCATGGATAACGTGTCGTAATACTCATTAAATGATGAAATCCCTTCTTCATAGTGACATTACCTAAACATGTGCGACATAATTTCCGGACCTCTTCCGTTATTGGAAGCATTTGGTCCCAATTGTGTCCATCGTCTCGCATCTGTTGCACTGTGACCGCTGGAGCAGGATGTCCTTATTCATGAAACTGCCGAGTAAGTTGTACCGGCGATTAGCTTCTTCATGTCCAGGATGATTGCGCACCGTCGCCCCCGCCCAAGTTACGCAAAAATGATGGAGAAACTTTATAACCCGATGGAGGGCCAATACGCACTACCACCGTATGTTCCAATGGATACTTACCACATGCCTGTGTGCCATGCTTCAAGAACGTATGGGCTGTACGCGGGATCAGCAACGGATCTGATTGCATCATCGATAGAAGCAGAGGGAACCATGGCGCCCGTGTATTCAACGGGAGACACACTGTCGTGGACGCCTTGTCCGACAATCCTTTACGAAGTACCTTATGTATAAGACGCCGTGGTGCTCCAGTCAAATTTAAAAGCGCCTCCGTCTTTATCGTATGACCAGTATTGTCGTAGCTGAGCATTGTGGCTTGATGCAAAGGCGTCAACGTCGTTAGGTCCGAAGTGTTTTTGACCCTGATCAAAAAAATCGGGATACAACTTCCAGCACGATGTGTAGAAGATAGCGGGAAAGTTGATGTCCGCCGTGCCTTCATGAACCCGGCTCCACATGTCTGATAATTTATTCAGTTTACCTGGGACATGTGTTATCACGAAGTTGAATTGCGCAATGATGTGATGCCATCGTTGCAGCATGCTGTTCAATTTCAGTTGTGTGTTCATGTAAATCAGCGCTTTGTGGTCCGTGTGCACAGTTAAGCGCTGGCCTATTACATGATCATGGAAGTGGACCAATGCATATGTGAGCGCTAACAATTCCTTCATTGGCGTCACGTATGTCTGCTGCGCCTTGTTGAGAGTCTTTGAAAAGAACATCAGGTAGTGTTTGCGGCCGTCAATTAACTGAAATAGTGCACCGCCGATACCATAATCACTGGCATCAGTCTCTAATTCGAGTGGATCCCCGTCAACCGGAAAATTTATGTTAAATTGCTTCCTTCATCTGATCCCATACCAATTAATGTTCTGGTTTCCAACGATCCCCAATCGGTTCTTTCGGCTTGAGTTTCAAGAACGATCGTAGTGGGGCCACTTTATGTGCAAAGTTAGGTAAGTGCTCATGTAGAAAGTTCACCAACCCCAATGCAGATGCTATGTTCCTTTGGCATCGCGGCTCTGGCCAATCGATCAACCGTTGTTGTTTCTCATGATCAACGTCAATTCCTTTCGCAGAAACCTTCTTCCCCAGGACCATAACCTCGCTTACTGCAAAGTGACACTTCTTCTGGTTAAGCTTAAAGTTGTTCTCTGTAGGCCGTCGGATGACCTCTTCCACTGTTGCAATATGTTCCTCGTAGTTATCAGATGCAGTTATAAGGTCAACGACGTAGCACTGCACGCCTAAACCCGCCATTAGATTACTGATTGTGCGCTGGAATTGAGACGTGAGTGTCGACAATCTGAATAGGGCCAAAGTGAAGGGGTATTGGTGACTGTCCCAATTAAACGAGAACAAATGTTGTGAGTCCTCGTGTATGGGAAGGCGATGATATGCAGCCGATAAATCTAACGTGGTATAATATGGCTTGCCTCTAAGTTTCTAATAATCTCATTGACCTCCGGTAACGTAAACTAACTGGTCGCCCGGAATAAGGGCGTTGATCTGTCGCAAATCCAAACACACCCGAACCTTAATGAGTTCCCCCGATGGTGTAAATGATGGTACTGATAGTAAAGGCAGGTTGACCACTGACGCCGACGTGCGACGTTTGGTCACCAATTCATGTTCGTATTTATGTACCTGTTGCGTGACGTGTGGTTTGTACTTGTTTGACACAAAGTTCCGTGTTTGTCGTCGAAGGCCCAAAGGTTTATCGCGAGGTATGGGGAGGGATACTTCGCTGCCTGGTAGAGTACATCGAGCAGCATCCAAAATGGTCTTGTTGGCAAAGTACTAGCGTAGTCGTTGCAGTATACCCTCAGGTTTGGACAAGTCTGGTGCCATGCGAATGTCGATCGGTTCGAGTAGCTCATCCATAACATTACGACTGATTTCTGGAAAATGGAGTTGATAGTCCAGTAAGACCTAAGCCCAATTCGCCTATAATATCTATGCCCAGAATTACATCAATATTATCGGGTAAATTCGTAAGTTCAAACGTACAACCTGTAGCAGACTTTGTATCATATTGAACCGTCGTGGCGTGTGTCTTGCCAAGGTGCGGAGTGCGAAAAGCTTTGTCCGCCAAGTATATGTAACTGTCCTTAGCTGGTGGTGTAATAGACAGGTGCGCCTTTGCTGCGGATGTCTGAGTAATAGCGGAGCGGTTTGCCCCCATATCAATGAGTGTGCGCATCGTATGTCCGTTGACTTGTAACGTTGTAGTAAACACATCAAAATACGATACTAAAACCTACTGAGTCTCCCTGAGGCTCAGTGCGGTGTATTTATTCTTATATTTGATTGTCTACGTGGTCTACAAATAATTCACCTCGTGTGAATTAATTGTAAACTAATTCTATCTCCACACTGATAGTGGTTTAAGGGGGCTTTTACTACACTCCCCTCAAGCTCAAGCGTCACCAGTGATTGAAGAGCTTCAAAAATAAATGACCTCTTAAACTATTGAAAATTAAACAAATAAAACTAGTAGCGTAAATTAAACAATATATATATATATATATATAATAAAACTAGTGAAAATCCTTCTGCTGAGTAAGTTCATGCCTTGGAGACTGGTCTTTTGAACCATCCCGTCTGTGCTGGTATATTTTCACCCCCCAAAAAGCTAGGGTATCCGCTGGTATGTTTTCACCCCCCCCCATAAGCTAGGGTATCCGCTGGAGTTATACTCGCCTATAAGCTCGAGTTGTGGAATCGTCGTTCGCCTCTACACCGTGGTGAAATCTTACGAGGAGAGACAAACTCCGATCCGGAAGTAGATGGTAGACATCTAGTATTCATCAACGTACCGTTGGAATTATTGGTGTTGTGCCGTTTTCTTCTTCTGGCGAGTTTGCTCGGCTTTGTGGTATGCAGCGATATCATTCGGATCGTCAAAAGCTTCGGCTGACTCCCAAGTTGGATCACTTTCCCGCCAGCGAACCAAGTATTCTGTATTTCCTGTGGAATCATTCTGTCTATGTCGAATGATGTAACGGAACGAAGAACTATCCTGCCACATATGATCTTCTAAAGGTTTTTCGGTGGCTCTATGAACTAATCGCAAAAGTTACACTCTAACTGGTTTACCTTTGAAAGTATCTGGAAGTGAACCATCCTTGTGTGTCAGTTCATATCCTTGTCCCTGTCTGGCCTTGACAACGTATGGTCCAAACATTGGTCGCATTGCTTTGGTTGTGCGACCTTCGGACCGTACCATTACCACATCCCCCGGTTGAAAGGCGATAAAATCGTAAGCATGGAGGCGGTCAAACTGCCTGGATAGTGTGTCTGCGTATTTCTGCGTGACCTTTTAAAGCGTCGGCAAGATAGTGTCGTGCAAACGATCCAGCCGGTGTGCCCAAGCCTCATTGGTGAACGGCTGATTCCCCGGAAGGTCATCCGTGAAGTCAGCAAACGGAACATGACGGCGACCGAAGTAAGTACTGAATGGTGCTGTCGTGTGTCGCCGAGATATTCGGAGGTTCTGGCACAGCATAATAAGTGGTAGTCGGACATCCCATGTCGTAGGTAAAGATTCACATAGCTTGCGAACTCCTTCGTGTATGTCTCTGTGTCTTCTCTCCGCTGCTCCCAGAACCTGAGGACGATATGGTGGCGACTTCGCATGTATCACTCCAACTTCTTGAGTTATTAGTTTAACAATCTTGTTCGAAAACTCGCCTCCCTCGTTTGATTGGATTTTCCTGTGAAAACCATGTTCCCCAAACACCTCCATAAGTTTCGATGTCACCACTTCTGCTGACTTTGTGGCCGTTGCTCTTAATATCGAGTACCCCGTTGCTATATCCAAGACGTGCAATATGTATCGATTTCCTGCTGCTGAAACTAGTGGCATTGGAATCATGTCGGCTTGAATATGATCCCACGGATACTTTGCCGTTATATTAATCATCGGGTGAAATCCCTTTCGTAACAACCTCTGTCCTAGACATGTGCGACAGTTTCTCCTAACTGTTTGCGCAAGTTCCAGAGCGTTAGGCCACAAATGTCCATTCTGCTGTAGTTGAGCCACTGTATCCTCTGCTCTATGATGCCCAATCTCATGCTGACACAAGGTGAGCTGTGTGCGACGGCTTATCTCTTCCTCATCTGGAGAATCCGTCATGACCACTTCCGAGGTAGCGATCGATACTAGCCGAGACGTATCTAATGGGGTGACTTTCGATACTGACGACGGTTCGGCATATCCCAATCGTGCTGAAAACGTCGCTGGAAGGCTGTAACCATTGCGTGGGCCTACTCTGGCAATGACTGTGTGACCCCATGGTGTCTTACCACTCGCATACTTTCCGTATTTGAGGAAGGAGTGGGCTGTCCCTGGAACTAATACTGGGTCCCTTTGTAGAAGCGACTTGAATAACTGGAACCAAGGCTCGTGGGGCGCCCACGGTAGACACATCGTAGCTGTGGCCCTCTCTGATCGTATCTTGCGCAACATTCTATGGATTAATCTCCATGGTTGGTTCATCCATCCGTCTATATCTTTCCAACAATGTACAAACGCTCCACCCCTGTCATCGTCGGTGTAGTAGCGTGGCAAATGATGATCCTGTTGCGAAGCGAAGACATCTACATTATTCTCACTCATAATCCGTTGCTCTTGCTCAAAGTAATCTGGAAAAAGTTACCAACATTCTGCATATAGTATCTCCGGGTCCTCAGTCTCAACAGTTCCCTCATGAAGCCTAGACCACGCGTCTGGTAGCACGTTTTTTATACCCGGGATGTGCGAGATAGTGAAATTGAAAGGCGCTATGATGCGATGCCATTGTTGTAGCATCGGATTCAGCTTTAGCTGTGTGTTCATATACACCAAAGCTTTATGATCAGTCAACACTGAAAAGCGTTAACCTTCGAGGTGATCCCGGAAGTGTGTGAGACCGTATACCAAGGCCAATACTTCCTTCATGGGTGTTGCGTAATTGCGCTGTGCTGCGTTGAGGGTCTTGCTGAAGAACATTAGGTATTGCTTCTTCCCTTCTATAGTCTGGAACAATGCACCTCCAATACCGTAGTCGCTTGCATCTGTTTCGAGTTGTAAAGGTACTTCGTCGACGGGAAATTTCAACACTACTGCCTCAACTATGGCTTGCTTCATGGCATCCCAAGCTTGCTGGTGTCTCTGTTTCCACCTGTCTCCAATGATTTCCTTAGGCCTCATTCTTGCGAATTCCCGGAGTGGGGCAACTGCCTCTGCAAAATTTGGTAAGTGCTCGTGAAGAAAGTTGGCTAATCCCAAGGCCGATGCAATGTCTTTGTACTTCTTCGGGGTTGGCCAGTCAATGAGCTTGGCCTGCTTTTCATGGCAAACATCAATTCCGGCCTTCGATACTCGCTTCCCTATGATCATGACGTCCTTGACTACAAAATGACATTTTGAAGGTTTTAGTTTGAAACTGTGGTACGTCAGCCGCCGAATGACCTCTTTCACTACTCGTACGTGTTGCTCGTAGTCATCTGTTGCTATTACGATGTCGTCCAGGTAGTGGTATGCCGGAAGTCCTTGCAATATCACACTCAGTGTACGCTGAAACTGCTGCGTCAGTATGTGTAGTCCAAATGGCGCTGATGTAAAAGAATACTGGCTCTTGCCATGTGTGAAACTGAATAGATACTGAGAATCAGGGTGAATTGGGAGTCGATGGTACGCTGCGGTTAGATCCAATGTCGTGTAATACCTCTTCCCTTTGATGTTACCAATGATGTCGTTGATACGGGGAATAATGAACTGATCCGCCGGTATTAATGCATTCACCGCTCTGAGGTCCAAACACACTCGCACTTTCTTTAGTTCTCCAGATTGAGTATACTCTGGCACGGCGAGCAAGGGTAAGTTAACGGAAGCGGCTGTATCCCTTTGAACTATGACCAAATCTTGAATCCAC
>NW_014040370.1:44500-55912 GCF_001186125.1 Sphaeroforma arctica JP610 | reverse complement strand
CAATTAGCTCACTCCGGAGAGTTAAGTCATCAGAGATAGCTCACTCCCGAGAGCTAATCAAGTTACTCAAATTACTCTCAAGAGTTGAGCTATTACTTAACCGACTTCCGAGAGCAGATTTAGTTTCTCAACCGATTCCCGAGAGTGAATTAAGCCTGTCAACCACAACATATTAATAATGAAAGGCATCATGTGATCAGCGTGAGATTTAGTTGCAGAGAAGTTGAAATAGAAAAGCATCGAAGTGTTAAAGTGTTCCGCATAAGGTTTCTCATACTGACCATATGAGTTTTTAACTCTGGCCAGCCCAAGCGGCTGAACACTAGCACAAACACCTTAGGTATAAAACCAAAGGTGAGGTCAGAAATAAATACATACATTTGTACTTTATTTTAAATCTACTACATTGTACTCTAACAACTTATCAGGTCACTCTGATCTCGCGCTATCAGTATGCCTACTGTGAACTCAAAGGATATTAAGACCACCACTATTCTCGAATCGAAGGTTGACTGGCTTCCTTGGAAAACCCAGACAATTCTATCCGTGAATTGTGAAGGAATCCCAACAATATTGACCTATCCAACCCCATCTAGAGGCAACCGATGGACACCCAAGGAAATCGCTGAGGCATATCGGATTATCAACCGCACCTTATCTCCACTGCTGCAAACGGAGAACAGCCAATTCATTGATAAGCCGTGGGAAGCTTTTGCCGCACTGAAACGCAAGTTTGAAGCCCTGACCGAAGATGATACCCAGACATTAGAAGGAAAACTGAACCACATCACGCAAGAACGGAACGAATCTTACGCCAGCCTTATCAGTCGTCTCAACACGGCATTTGTGAAAATCAAAAACGCCGGAGGTACGAAGTGTAACAACAGCCTATGCGCTATTCTACGGCAGGCTGTAAACGACGATAAGCAGAATGTTAAGATTACGTTGAAGACACTCGCTATGATGGCCATGTCGTATGATGAGCTCACCACGTACCTCATCACATTGGATCCAGATGAAAGTGACCCATCAACCATTGTGCACGGTGCGCATGCAGCTATATCGACAGGAAATTGTGCATTATGCAATAATCGTGGGCATTCCATCAGGCAATGCCGTATGCTACAAGCGCTAATCAAATCACGCGTTGCTGGTAACCCACATAATCAGGGTCGTGACCACGACGGTCGTAAACGTTACGATCGACGGATTGACAAATCTGGCCCTCGTCATGACATGAGAGACTACAGATTTAAGTCCAAGAACAATGACAGGCATCGCCGACCTGATTCGAATCGTGACTACCGTACTCGTGTGGAACAGTACAACAGAAACAACAGCTACCAATACCGCTACGATAATCACAATGATCAGGACCGACAATACTACCGAGTAGATAGGTACAAACCCTAACTACGACGATGGTAGATATTCACGAGATATCCAACATTCACAAGACATTGACAGAACATTTAGATCCCAGATCAATCGACGCCAAGCTCGTGAAGGCAGACAGGACAAAGCTATGCAGTACAAGTATCTGATGACCAGTTAACTGCAAACAGACAGATTGCATTCTCCACAATTAACCCTACAATCGACAACAAGGAGGTGAATGATCAGTAAGATAGAGATTCCAGATGTGGCAACTGACTTGCTTGCGATAGTTGCGACACCATACACGTACTTCCCTATAAGTACCACAAACATTATCTCGTCAGCAACATGCGCATTAATGACCGGTATGCGCACGAAGTAGCTGATGGTACAATCATTTATTCGAAGTATGTGGCTCAGCTAGGAAACTTGGGGGACGTACTCATTGATCCGACATTTAAAACTGCACTACTAAGTATCAGCCTACTATCAGTGCGACACTATTCATTTGAATTCACCAACAACATGATGTACATATTACTGCCAAGCTTCGGAACCATAACAGTACATGAAAAACACAGAATATACTATGTGCACATCGACGACATAGCTATGACTACAGTGGAACCATCGCTGGAGAAAGCCAATCAGATTTCATGGCACAACAGGCTCGCGCACCCCAGCTACGACCCAACAGATTTACCCTACATATGGCAACCAGAGGAACGATGCAAAGCATGCACTATTGATAAGAAGAAGAACAAGAATACAAACAAGGAACGACAGCACGAACCTGCTACAGAGCCTCTCGAGTTAGTCTTCGTGGACATAATAGGACCGTTCGTAACGTCAATAGGATCCAACACCCACGCTGTATCAATCATATACGAATTTTTTTTCTAGCATGGCCAAAGAGTATCCGATCCGCGATCTGAAAGCGACAACAATTCTGGATACTATGTTACACACCTTCGATGAATGGCACATCTTAAGTCATCACTGAGTTCAGTGCATACAAATGGATCGAGGCTCACAGTTTACAGCAAACGTAACGAGGCGCATGCTTGCGTATTTAGGATACTGCTCGAGGTACGCACCTACGGCCACGCTACAATACCATGGCAAGGTAGAGAGACTCCATGGTACACTGGTCCCTTAAATGCTTGCACAACTGAAGTATGCACGTCTACCGACTACTATGTGGGCTGAAGCACTGATTCAAACTACCAACATATACAATGCTATACCCACTAACGAGAAGAGCTCATCCCCATACGAGAAGTTTACAGGATACGCATTTCCAATAGATATGTTCAGAACATTCGGGTGTCACATCGCATACAATAACCGTGATTCAGACGGCAAACTCGACGACAAAGCACTGGATAGCGTTCTTCTTTCGCATCCCTTGGACACAACACCGGACTCGTATCGTATATACTCACTTCTGACCAAGCGTATAATACAAAGCCGAGACGTCTATATATTCGAAGATAAATTCTTTGTCTGGGAAGACAACAAACAAATGTACAACCGCTATCGCACCACCTGACACTACGAACAGTAGTACATTCCTCCAAATCGAGAATGTCGATTTCCAAACATACGCAAGGACAACATCGACAACGGAAGATATGCTTAGCCAACAAGCCCAGCCCACTGTGACGTACAAGTCGAGCAACTCAGAACAAACACAAATAACTTCATCGTCAACATAACAACCTGCTGAGAGTGAAGTACATACTCGGAGGCTTCTGTAGCGACTACCAAAACACAACATGATCTCGAAGCAACCATAGCTAGAAGAACGGCAGAAGGTCGCCAAGTCTCTCGAGAACTGCGGGATCTTGCGATAGATGATAATAATGTCGACTGGTATCACGATAGCCGCCGTAAGAGACGAGCTCCTAGCACTACGCACACTGTCAATTCAGCAACTGCAGCAATGGAACCGAAAACATACAAAGGTATATATGAGATGCCAAACGCAGCCGATTGGGAGGAATCAGCACGTTCGGAGATGGAGAGCTTGGTGATACAGCGCAAGGCATTCACTCTGGCTGACAACAAATCGCGAGAGAAATCATTATTCCCCCCTCGATGGGTCTTCAAGGCAAAAACGGATGAATCAGGACAAGTCACACGACTCAAATCACGTCTGAACGTAGCAGCATTCAATGCAAAACAGGGAGTCGATTACGATGAAGGAAATGCCCCAGTAGTAGCCAAGGAAACACTCAGGATCTGTCTAGCTCTAATGGTACGCTATGACATGGACATTCGACAATACGATACACCCTCGGCCTACCTCACTCAAGAACTGGATACCCCTAGCTACACGCGAGTGCCGCAAGGATACGATCTCATCGAACATCTATTGGACCCGTCTCAGAGAAAACTGTACGAAAGGCACAAGCAAGGAGACACAAAGGTTGTATGTCGAGTTGACCGTTGCGTAGACGGTCTGCCACCTAGCGGGCACTACTGGTTTAACGCTATCCATCAGTTTGCTATACAACACAGTTATAAACTAGCACAATCGGATGGAGCACTGTTCATCAAACAAACACACAGTGGACCTCGTTTCATTCTTGTACACGTAGATAACAAAATTGCAGCATGCCAGAGTAAGACCGACGGACAGAAACTAGCTGACGCAATGAAAGGCGAATAGAACACTGTTGATATGGGCCTACCGTTATGGTTTCTCAAGTGCCAAGTGGAAATACACCCTGGAAGAGTACGTCTCCATCAACGACAATACCTAAGAGAAATATTGCAGGAATGAGGGTTGATAGAATTAAACCAGCACGGGTGCCAATTCTAGAATCGGACTATGAAGTAACAGACAAACATGCATATCTCCCGGAAAAGGCGGCAAGCTCAGACATCCCAACAATCACACAATACAACAAGCTAGTGTGTCAGCTACGATACCTTGTAGATCAAACACGAGTGGATATATGCTTTGCAGTTTCGATCCTAAGTCGCTATCTGATAGCACCTCAGTACCACCACTTCAGAGGTGCCAAGCGCTGTTTGAAGTATCTCGCTGGCACTCAGGACTTCAGACTTGAATACACGAACAATAACCATGTATCTCCTATCTGAATACAGACAGTAGCTTTGCTAGCGATGACACAACAAGACGATCCACCACCGGGCGAGTGGGCATTATAGCAGGTGCACCATTCATGTGGGAAACAAACTTGCAACGACTGGTAACTACGTCTACGGCAGAGGCAGACTACGTAGCACAATCTGATACAGCCAAAGACGCAGTATGTGCTAGGAATCTCTTCACAGAATTCGGCATTCCGCTCGTAGAACCCACCACCATAGAACAGGACAACAAGTCAGCAATACTGATGGGAAATGGTATCACGAAATCCCGCCGTACAAAACATGTCGATCTACGATATCATCACATCAGGGAACTCACATCGAACAACACCATCAAGCTAAAATACATACCATCAGAACATCTACTCAGTGATTTTTTCACGAAGCCACTCAGCCGAGAGAAGTCTACCGACATACGCAACAGACTAATGACTGGGATGCCAGTATCAACATAGTCCAATTTATAATAAAGGTAAGTATTTTAAGGTAAGCAGGTGTCAAATGCTTTGTGCTTCTATCTCTGACTGCAAAATATATAAATATATCGTACCTTGTAAAAAGAGTGTGTACAAACTGTTTGTATTATAAGTAAAAATGAAATTATAAATAATGTACACGCAATATATAACGATATATTTGTTCATATAATTGTTCCTATCGATAAACACCAAGTATTTACTTGTGCGACTGTGTTTTGACATAAAAAACTCTGAAGTTAAAGTTGAATCCAGCAGACAATTTGTATTCATCGAAACACATAATATTAGTAACTTACTGGTTCTTTTTAATTTTTATGTGTAATATCGTAAATTGCATACCTGTGACAATTTGTATACAAACAGAATTGTGAACTTCACAGCCCACAGGCCCTACAGGGACCACAACCTCACATTGTCTCCACTACCCCCCCCCCCCCCCCCACGCGCCCCCTTTATGTATTGTGAGTACTAACGCAGAAGGGTGCTGACCCCCAGCATATACGCCACAGTACACACCGATTCAGTAAGCAAAATGCAATTTTCAAGAAAATCTCGAGTATTTTTACCTGCGAAATGTGATGTCTGTCCCCGTACAGAAGATTATCCACGCCAGTCGTGAAGCACGTCACTGTACAGGAGATCGTCTACTCTTCAAAAAAAACCCCCCCGTTTTCAACAATTTTCATCGAGACAATACTCAACAGCACCAATTCGTAAACATCTTCGACAAATATACATTGGTTCAACGCTTATCGCCCAATCCATCTACAGAGTCAACAATTTCACAATCCGGGTCTTAAGTCTTCAGCCTTCATCAGTCTTTAGTTTCCAATTTTCAGCCTTCAGACTTCAGCCCTGGTTGATTGTAAAATTGAGGGGAAGTGAGAGACTACAGGTCTCAGGGGGTGGAGGACTTATAGTCAGAACGTCGAACTAACCAAGCAATACTCCAGCGGACACTAACAGCACAACAACCACGCGGCGGGCGAATAACCACTCCGGGTGACGTGGACTTCACGGATCGTGAACGACGTACCCCCAAACCAATGAGAGCGCTACATTCGACGTCGCAGGCTCACTACCGAGAGGGGACAGCTCCTCGAGAGGCATCACGGACTGTTACAAGTAAGTGCCCTCGTTATCATACCAAAGAGAGACGACAGAGTCGAGGTAGAGACGATGACACGCCAGAGCAAATGACGAGCCTACTTCGGCGACAGCAATCGCTATTAGAGAAATATGAACGACGTTTGCGTCGACTGCGACGAGGGAACACACCTTCATCACCGGACAACATCGAGTTCCGCATTAGAGGAGCCGACAGTGCCCGTCATGGGTTAGTGTAGACATCGTCGGATCAGGATGAAGGCGATACACAACAGGAAACGATATCTCGCCAAAACTTTACAAAGGAACACTTTAAAGCCGAACAATCTACACTTGATTATATAAAATCTAATCACTAACGTTTAGTTGCATGCACCAGAACTCCAAATAACACAAATCTGTTCACACGAGACTCAGGCTACGGTGGACCCCACATTTCGCAAATTAGCAACGGGACACCAGAAACTTAGTAATGTTCCAGTGATGGAACAGATGACATACCCTATGGAGAATCATCGTCGGGCACACGAGCGTTGTCAGACCGATGCAGATTTTAAGCAAAATCTGCTCAACCACTGCATAGTTCAATTGTTGGAGGACACCTTAGGATCCCGGACATATGAGCGCATGTTACAGTTACATCCAAAGTGGCAACTCATGGAGACTCATGAATTACTACAGCTGCTTAGTCCGGATATCCAGGAGGCCCAGATTCGTTCGACTCAACGTTTAGTCGATCGTCGAGGTCACAATGGGGACTCAGCCCGGGGGAGACGACGAATATCAAACCTAGCCCGCACATAGTCCAGTGTCAGAGCAACAATGGCAACAACGCTCGACTCCAACAACTAACCCAACGACGTGCAACGGTCGCCGCGCACAAGCACTTCCAGAGTTGCGATACATACCGCGCTGCCATCATTACCGAGCGTCCCAACATGGGGGGCAGGACGTGAAGACACGGACGTCAGACACTAGTCAGCAGCAGAGAGTGGTGACAATGGGACAGTGATATACGCTACCACAGGGGTCCGTGCACCAACCGCCACAATACCCAAGCCGACAGTCGGATTCTAGATACCTACGATACCGCAGGTTAATGTGCTCACACATGAGGAGGGTCCGGGACACGATAGTCAGTCGACCACAGAGTAACACATACACTCCATCCTAACCAATGATATCGAGCAGGCCGTGGATACACAAACAGACACATCGCAGCCCCAATGGACTCCGATAACAGAGCAACACTAAGACCTCAGGGTGTTCGATGATGCTATGTAGCATTTACGTTCACGCATCCATAGACTGCTATCCTCCGACAGGTACATTCCGAGCGTTGATAGATACAGGTGCGAACCGTAGTTGCATCGCACGAGCACCCGCAGACCTTTTAGGACGACCAATTATATCAGCACCCAGCGATTCATTTATATATTTGGCGGATAAAGCGGTACGCACTCCTCACCTGGGGACAACAGAAGTGCTACCGATACGTTATGGCTCAGAGATCATCAATGGATTGTTCGAGTTGATGAATCTCCCTACCAGCATCGACATTATACTCGGGCTCGACATGATGACGGACCTCGGGCTATATATTGGCGGAATTCAGTCACCACTCGCACCTGTCGACCCAACGGAACTAGATGAACTCCTTACATTCATGGCTCGGCGCCAAGCCCCCAATACCATCGAACCCGACGGCGTATGGACAAGGCTGGCCGCAGTGTTAAAAGCAAACGCCGACATTGCAGACAATGCACGTTGCCGCTTAGAGGGGAGTGAAGTGATAATACCGGTGACACGCGAGCAGGCTAGGAGCATGAGACGATTGATACGCAACTTTGTATCTGAGTGATGGTTACCGTCGATCGATGAACAAGTACAGAAGTGGTTGAAGGACCTAGTGATTACGAAGCGGACCACTCCCACGACGGTTAATCTTCCCTTACTCGCAGTTCCAACGTTTGATAGTGAGGGTAATGTGAAGAAGGTACGCGTATGTCTGGACATGCGAGCGGTCTACGCATTGATTCCAGGAGACCAGTTCCTGATATCGAAGGTGAATGAGATCATTTCACGACTGAAGAGCAGGAAGTACTATACCACACTCGATATATCAGCAGCATATCATAGACTACCGATACACCCGGATTCTAGATACCTATTTAGTTTCACACACGATCGATACCAGTACTCGTATACATCGGCACCTTTTGGGTTGCACGTATTGACGCAACAATTCCAACGGACACTCAGTACGATACTAGATGGACTACCAGTCCACCTCTACATTGACGATATTGTGATTGCCAGTGATGATTACGAAGAGCATATCGCTACAGTGAAGGAGGTGATCAGAAGACTGGCGTACTACAGTCTCAAACTGAATCCAGCGAAGTGTCACTTTGCACTTGCAGAGGTTATGATACTAGGCAAGAAGGTTTCAGCGGCAGGGATTGACGTTGACTTTGAGAAGCAGGCTAAACTCCTCGACTGGCCAACACCTCAGCGATACAAGGACATTGCCTCCGCGTTGGGGTTAGCTGACTTCTTGCACGAACACCTACCCAATTTCGCACACATGGTAGCGTCCCTACGGAAATTTTGCAAACTGAAGTCGAATGAACTGATCGAATATAGGTGAGAACAACGCCATTCGGACGCGTGGAAAGCAATGAAGGCCGCAATAGTTAACGCGGTCGCATTACATCACGGTGGATGACGTCCCCCTCAACCTCGAGACGGATGCGAGTGACTACGGACTAGGAGGAGTACTGTTTCAGTGGGTAGAGGGCAAAAAGCATTACCTAATGTTTTCCAGCAAGACCCTCAATCAGGCTCAACAGAACTATGCGACACCAATGAAGGAACTACTAGCGTTAGTCTACGGGTTGTCACACTTCCGCGACTACCTCGACGGCCAACGTTTTGCGGTGTATACGGATCATGAAGCATTAGTATCTATGAATACCCAACTGAAGCTTAATCCCGTGCTACAGAGGTGGCACCATATCATAGCGCCCTTCAACTTCACAATTTCACATATACCAGGGGAGAGGAATGTCCTACCGGATATGCTAAGTCGCATACATGAAGGGACCGCGGAAACAGACGTGCCAGAGATCATATATGCAGACTGTTGGCAATTATTTCCCAGCTACTTTGAACAAGCACAACGTATCTTTGAACACAACAACATAGACGTGTTCGCAGCACCCCACAACGCGCAGCTTCCCAGGTTTTGGACAAAGAACAAACGCGACAGCGCGTTTGATCATGAATGGGCGTTGGTCGACGGGTGGATGAACCCGCCGTGGAAGTTGATACACCGCACGCTTCGGAAGATCAGATCGGACGAGGCTACAGCGACGGTGTGCCTACCTTGGACTCCTCGCGCACCATGGTTTGACCTTTCAAATCATTATTGCAAGCCGAGCCAGTGTTAGTACCCCGGACCCCGCATACATTTTAAAGTATGCGAAGTATGCCGGTGGGAAGACTCTATGGGGGCACACGGTGGTTGCACGAGTGGGGCCGCCGTCAGGATCCCAGCTTGCCGAGAACTTTTCACAAAGATTGGACTATGCTGAACCTCGACACACACCACACCATCAATGTTTGGATACTGCACGAGAGATTTCCGTGGCGTTAACTAGTGATGCGGCAAAATCGGCCTTTGCGAATGACACATCGATGGAACAACAACGGCGTACACAACTCACACAGGCACAGCATGAGCAAGGCCACCGCGGCGCTGCCGATGCTGTCCAACAATTACTACAGAATGGACACGTCTGGCTGGGAGCATTAGAACTGGCTACAGATATTAAGCGGCAATGTAGACGTTGTTTGGGCCAGGATAACCTGCGTAAAGGTTTCTATCCGATGATGAGCATTGACGCGAAGTACCCTTGGGATCACATTCAGGTGGACTATATTACAATGCCGGTAACGTCCATACGTCAGAATAATTTGTCCTCCTTGTATTAGACGTGGTTTCTGGCTATTCGATCTTACGTGCCACACCCGATAAGACTAAGGAAACTACCGCACAGATGTTGTTGTCTATCTTTGGCAAACATGGATTCCCTCGCAAGCCACAGTTAGATATGGGTACTGAGTTTACTAACAACATGGTCGCCCTCATTGTCAAGGAAGTGGGTATACTTCACAAAGTATCACCACCTTACAGACCACAGGTGTTGGGGGCAACGGAACGCCGACACAAGGAGATACCACGTTCGATACGCATCGTCTGCGAGGCAGTACCCCAAGCATGGGACGAGCGTCTATCTTTTACAATACTGTACCCGAACTTGCGCATCTTCCGACGACACAAGAGCGCGTCGTTTAGTGTTTATTTCGGCCGTCGACACGTTCCGTTTGCGGACTTCACCGATGACGTCCCAGAGCAAAACCGGTTACCAATGACACGTGGGCACATCGGTTGGACCAGCTCCAGGATACCATTTTGCCTACGCTGCATAAGATCACTACAACCTATACGGATAAATTGACGAAGACGTTTGATCGGCTACACGCCCATAACTTAGTCCACTTTTATGAATGCGATGTAGTGATGGTGAAATCGGAGGGGCGAACTTACAAAGCCATGCGCCCACTGTTTGGCCCGTATGTAGTTAAAGGCCGCAACGGTCAAGGTTATGACCTTACACATAGAGATGGGTCCACTCCCCATGAGTTTAAGGAGAAGCCGGTACGGGTTGAGTTACTACAGTTGGTTCACTGCAGTACAGACCCACCGTTGAACGTGATCTTTGGCAAAAAGGCGGGTCAGCATTCCGTCACATCATCTCACATAGGACAAATGATGTTACGGGTAAGCTAGAATACCTGGTACGTTGGCGTGAGGGTGTGCCGACGTGGGAAACGGCCGAGGCCTTTAACGACGCCAATAACATTGTGGCATTTCATAAGGATACACAGACACGAGCTCGGAAACGCCGGAGAGACCAGTTATAGTTAGAAGATACTTTGATTTGTTTAATATATATAGTTTTATGATACGTTTACTTACCGTTTAGTCACCAGCTCGAGTGGTGAACAAATAACCGAGCCATCTAGCTCTCTGAGGATAAATACCAGCAAGCAACCGCTTTCAGGGCATTCCTTTAATCTTCCGGGCATTCCTTTAATCTCTTAAGCTCGCACACTTATAGTTTTTCAGTTTGGGGGGGGGGTGGGGGGGGGTGGGGGGGGGTAGACGTACGACGTACGTACTTAGTTAGTTTAGTTAGGTTAGGTTAGTTTAGTTTAGTTAGTTTAGTTTAGGTTAGGTTATAGTAGTTACGTTACGTTA
>NW_014040370.1:38259-44480 GCF_001186125.1 Sphaeroforma arctica JP610 | reverse complement strand
GGGGGGGTTGTAGTCAGGAAGTCCCTAATAGTGTTTATTTAGGATTAGGGTTTATTTGATATTTGGGTTTTATTAGAGACTACATTTTTGAACCGGGTATATCCAATCAGATTAGAAACTGATTAACGGAAAACACATGACATAGTCGAAGGAGTAGTTCAACAAATGAACAACGCTTCCCCTTGTACGAGAGGAGTACGTTGAGATACAGTTATCTTAGACTACTTACCACACGCCCACCAGTTGTTTCAGTGCTCATCACCATCTGTGATGTCTTCTACCCTGCCGGAGGCAATGGACAATCTTGCTACTTGTATATCGTTCTTGACACGCTCCTCAGCCTGCTTGGTCTGATTCGATGCCTTCATGAGACATTGACTGAAACGATGTGGGGCTGGCATCACCTTACAATAAGGATATGCACGAACATCGCGTGCCCCTTTTCTTCTCTTGGGTTTGCCATATTGGGTTGGTTTGCTTAGATTCGCCGTTGTCCGGTTTATGCCGTTTGGTTGCAGTAGTTGTGCCAGTCTGAGACTGGCTGTGGGTGGTTGCCTGCGAGCTGTGTTACTCGCGCTCTCTATACAACCTATCTGCATGTACTTTGGCTGCTGCTCTTATGGTTGCTCCAGTAAGAGAGTGAAACACGATGTGTTTCTTATCGGATGATTGGCCTTCACCTCTATCAGGCTGTTTGTCTGCCTTGATGATGGCGACCACTTCCTCCTGTTGTCCATAGTACGTAAGTGCTTGGTATCTTTGACCTTGAGGATTTGCAAGTATATAGGCTCTTGGTCTGAATTGCGGTAACGCTCCTCTAACACTTGCATTGTTCTATACAATTGCTCTCTGTGCACCTCCACGTTCAGTGCTTTATTCTGCATGTCCTCGAGAAACTCTCTAACAGAAGTCTATTGGATGGTGTCTGAGTCTGTCAATAATAATTTTATTGAATTGTTTAGAATCCTTGTAGTGCTTGGTCATCTATGTTTCAGAGTCTCGTAACTCGTTGAGCACTGCCTTGGTCTTCTCCGTTGCGTTGCATCAGTGGAGTCTAATAGATATCTCACTAGTGCTGGGTACTGACATAATGGCATAGACTTGGCTAGCAATAGGTCTCTGCATTGTGTAGTAAACTTTAAGATATCTGCATAATTTTTGATTTTGAAATAACTGCCTCTAGGTAGCTTCGGAAATTCGGAGGTTTTAGTAGTTTAGACAGTGCAAATTCATTAATCCTATCGCCTAAGCGTGAACGCATGAGTTCTAATTCACTAATGTACTGACTGATTTGGAAAATTTCATCTTCATCATCGCCAACGCACACTTTGATAGCTAGAAAGTATCTTCTTCTGAGTTATGTATCGACGATTGGTATGCGTCGTTCTGGCTGTTGGTCATGAGTGCCTACTCTTATCTTGTGTAGAGTTGGGATAGGCACCGGTGCTGTTTGTTCCAATTTGGATACAAACCAACTAACCAGGACGGGGTAACCGTGATAGATAATCTTGTTCATTTTCAAACGCATTGCTGAGGCTTGTTTGGGTACACCCTCCCCACCCACCCACCCGGTATTGGCTGGCTTGAGACAGTGCCTGGGCTTGGCCGCCCCTATTGAGTCAATACCTGCTCCATCTGTACCAACACCTCCTTTTTCACCACCATAAACGCTTGCTCTGGTTGCCGTTGGTATCTTGAACTGTCTGTGTTAGTTTGTGAGTATTGCAGGTTAGTGGTAAAGACTCTTGCTATATTCTGTGCGAATGCGCGCTTCACCCCTCTTGTCTTTGTTATTAATTTGCATAAAAATAAATAAAATTTTGAATATCTCACTTGCCTTTATTGTGGTCTCGCTTTGCTGCACTTCCGTGGAAAGTGTTTATCTTCCTGTGTGGTGCAGTAGCTTGTTGCGTTCCTTCCTGTAATTGGGAGGGTTTGAGCGGTGTTTGTTAGCCAAGCTTATTTCGTCACGTGTGGACTTACTTGTGTTTATTCAATCATCTGAGAAATTGTTTTCTCATATGTGAACTCAATGTGTGAAATCGGTGTTCGGCCCTGTACCGAACTTGTTGCTTGAGATGTCCTGTGTCGTACCGAACTTGCTTGATATGTATATCAGCTTTTTATGTTCTGAATTTGTGTTGTACCGAACTTTGTTAACTGTATGGAACTTAAGATGTTCTTGTTTATTGGACTGACAGCTCCTTAACTAAGTTGTCTTTATATGCCTCGTGTGCATGCGGTTGTTCGAGACTCTCACCTGTGGTATGCACGTGTTTTGTTCATGTTCTATCAGGCTTGTTTGATTTTCGTATGCCTGTTTGGTGTTCGTTCTGGGTTGGACAGGAATTGCATAAATAAACTTGTGTGTTCCTTGTTGTTGTTTGTGCACGTGATCTTGTTCTCGGTTTCAAATTCACTGTGTCAATGCTCAAATATATTTTTCATCCTTCTTCTAGTTACTTTGACTATTGTCAATTTTGACTCTATGTTGCTTATTTGTCAAACTATGCGTGTTCTTTTTAGTTATAACGCTTATGCTACATAGGGACCAGGCTATTAAAAAGCCAATCCAAATCCCAAAACCTCAGAATCATCAAATATTGAGTTTTGGAATTAGGATTCAAATATTCTTGATATTAGAGTCATCAGAAATATTAGCGTTAGAACCGGTAAGTTATACCGGGACTCCACGTGTGATTAGAAACACTCAAGTAGAAACTGTCAATTTTGACTCTTTGTTGCTTCTCTGTCAAACTATGCGTGTTCTTATTAGATATAACGCTTATGTTACATAGGGACCAGGTTATTAAAAGGCCAATCCAAATCCCAAATCCCCAGAATTATCAAATATCGAGTTTTGGAATTCGATTCAAATATTCCTGATATTAGAGTCATCAGAAATACTAGCGTTAGAACCGGTAAGCTATACCAGGACTCCGCGTGTGATAGAAACAGGTAGCATCTAGGGACCAGATTATCAAAATGCCAATTCAAATCCCAAAACCCAGAATAATCAAGTACTGAGTTTTGGAATTAGAATTTTTCTGATATTAGTCATCAGAAAAATTAGCGGTAGAACCGTAAGATATACCGGACTCCCGCGTGTGAGAGAAACACTCAAGTAAATCCTGAGTCTAGTGAAAACACAAATAAAGACTCAGTTCGGTTCTCTCAGACTATGGACTTTTCCTAGCTGAGATAACCGTGCTTGAGAAGAGGTTTATTGTATCCTATTGTCTTGTATCTTTCAGCTACTCTCCATACTCTACATTCTTTACAATATCCTTACTTAGATAAGTCATAAATAGTCTTAACATACTACAGGTCATACATAAGAGATTAGTAGGTATTGAGAGATATGTTTCTGTCGTGCAAAGGCTTCCAAAGTATTATAACTATTATCAGTGAGAAGTAGAAGCAGATAACTGGATTCCGAAGAAGCGAAACGAATCCCAGGAAGACAAAGGAACAAGTGGAGCAACAGGCTCTACAACAAAAGAAGGAACATTAGAACAACTACTAAGGTGAATATATCGTGTTCCAAAAGTAAGCTGGACACGTGTCAGAGTGATACAAATTGTTGTGTGAACGTTTATAGAGTTCAAGGTGTGAAAAATTTAATAAGTGGCATTATGATTTATTAATCAATGTTGGGGAATTTCGACCAAGAGAATACACTGACGTCTGGGGCCCTCATGAGATAACACCAATAGAACAATACACAAGACAAGCTATTGCTAGTACAAGGTACAAACACATATGGAAGTGGAATGGTGACTAGTAGCACACAACAAAACACACAGTGGGAGTGAAGTAAAGACATATAGCTTCTTTACACGCACCAGGACCCTAACGCGCATAAACACGCATTCAATAGAGAAATCACGTCAAACACAATCTTGAACAAGAATCCAGAAGTACGCCACTCAAAGCAATAAGCACAGAAAGTTGTCCATAAGTGGAATCGGCACAGGACTAACAGGCAGAAAGGACTCCCGAGATAATAGACTAAGACCCAGAATAAACAGAGACACGAAATCTCGGAAGAGGGAGTAGGACAAACAACATTTCGAGAAGCATCTATAGGATCACGAAATTATATAGCATTTCTAGAAGTATTTCTAGAATAAGAAATAGCTATAGGGGCAACAGACAGCAGAGCAATGAACACTACGCTCAATGGGCAAGGGAGCACACTAAAAAAGCACACGAGATTAGGGTTTGACTACAAGAAAGGTAAAACATCACGTAAAGAATCGTGAAATCTCCTAGTGGATACATAGCTTTCCTATATCATTCATAGCTTCCCTTTATCATATACACTAGAGAAGACTTGAGACATGGTTTAGACAAAGACATACAAAGAAAATCCTACCCACTGAGTCCCTGAACACATAGAGGGCGCAGCTTGATCGATCAAAGGAAAATAACGCACTATCCTAAAGAATCATACGACCCAAATATATAATCACGAGGCAATTAGACTCAAAAAGTGATTAGGGAAGTTAGGATTTAGGATTAAAAATAATACGTGTCAACTAAACAGAATTATAAGTATTTAAGTTTTCTAATAGAAGGCTTAGAGATCTTACCCGAACATACAATCACAAGGCAATCAGACTCAAGAAGTGATTGGGGAAGTCAGAGTTGAAAACTCCAAATACTACGTGTCAATTAAACAGAATTATAAGCATTCAAGTTTTCTAATATTAAGATTTAAAGATCTTACACAATAGGAAGGAACGATTCACAATTATGCACAAACACATCTGATGAACATCAAAATCGCGCACCAGCAATGAATTCATTTAATCTAGACACAGTCTAGTACATATCGCTTGCACACAACGAAGCATTGTCACAAAAGCAGTAGCACGAACAGACCAAATAACTGAACCCAATCTGATCAGGCACAAACCAAGCCAAAAGAAAGATCTAAGACATTGGAGACATAACTCGATCTCACTTATCGTGGAAACAAACATCAAATGAAAAAAACAATATAGACGCATCATAACATAGTCTAGACGCATAAGGGCAACATATGATCAAGCAGATCAAACAACCAATCAAGATCAAACAACCAAGCAAAAAGTTCACTCTGATCAGGTACAATTCATATCTAGAAGATCACGAAAATTGAGATTATATTTGAACTCAAGATTGCAAACAAGCAACATATTACATTCCACAAGAATCACCAAACAATTAGTCTGGGGGTAACCAGGAAAGTGAGCAACATTGTGCAATCAAGCATCACACATTGAATGAGAACATTGAGAATGATTGCACACACAACACAGTTTGGAACGCACAAAACGTACAAGGTGTAATACCAAATAATGAATGATGCTAGTGACTATGGCATAGGGGGGTGTTTATTTCAAGTCATCGATGGAGTTAGAAGAGACATTCTCTCCTTCTCCAAAGGCTTGAATCCAGCACAACAACGCAATGACACAAACACTAAAGAGCTACCACTGGTATACAGCCTGGAAGATTTCTCCGAATACATCAAAGGGGGGGGGGATATAACACTGTGGACAGATCACAAAGTGTAGAGTTAGAGAGTAGCTGATAAGATACGACCAGAAGAAACAATAGATCTCTTCTCAAGTGTGAATTCTACAGCCAGGTAAAAGTCCTAGGCTGAAGCACTCGCATTGAGTCTTTATTTGTGTTTAGTATTTTCTACACAAGACCCAATATTTACTTAAGTGTTTCTCTCACACGCGGGAGTCCCGGTATCATCTACTGGTAATCCGCTATATTTCTGATCACACTATCATCAGAAATATTGGATCCTAGATCCAAAACTCAGTATTTGATAATCCTGGGTTTTGGGTTTAGGATTGGCTTTTCTGATAATCTGGCCCCTGGATGCTACAGCCCCCCAACTTTATGCTTCTCAGCCTGCGTAGGACTAAAAAGTGACCTCTTATAAGACTAGATTATCTAGAGGTTGGTGTATTTGTACAGGGAAAAACTTGTCCCTTAGGGGGTATAAGATGGAAAAACATGCCACCATTACCTATTCCAACATATTACTGATTAAATTAATTTAAACTAAATAACAGGAGTACTCTACTACGCTCATCGAAGTCAGTCTTGGCCTGTGCTCTCGGTTGATCTCAACTTGTCTTAGGAAAACTCATCACAACGGTGGCTCTCAACCGAGTCTTCGGTCCTAATCCCTCTATTGGGTGGGTGTAGTAAAC
>NW_014040370.1:13938-29881 GCF_001186125.1 Sphaeroforma arctica JP610 | reverse complement strand
GTTTGCTGCTTGTTCATTTGGCATAACGCTTTGTAATCTGTCCACAATGTTATATCGCCTCCTTTGATGTATTCTGAAAAATGTTCCAGACTGTATACGAGTGCTAACAACTCCTTAGTATTTGTCCCATATCTTTGTTGTGTAGGGTTGAGACCTTTTGAGAAATAGAGTATATCTCTTCTGACTCCATCTACAATTTGGAATAGACATCCTCCTATGCCATAGTCACTTGCATCGTTCATGATCTGGAACGGTACTCCATCTACTGGGTACGCCAAAGTTGCTGAGCATGCAATGGCATCTTTGAGTTCTTCCCATTGCTTAATGAGCTCTGGTGTCCAAAGATTGGCTATATTTTGATTCATTTTGCCTTTCATGAGATTGCGGAAGTGTTTCGTTCTGTGTGCAAACTGAGGTATGTGGTCTCGCATGTAATTTGCTAGACCGACTGCTCGATGTAAGTCGCGTTTGGTTCTTGGTAAAGGCCAGTCAATCATGCGGTTCTGTTTCTCTGGGTCTGTTTTGAGCCCTTTGGTAGTTACTTTGACGCCTAATATATTGACTGTCTTGACTGCAAACGCACACTTGTTGTGATTTAGTCTGAAGTTGACAGCATTAAGTCTTTTGATGACTTCACATACTGTTTGTTTGTGTTCCTCTTCCGTTATGCTAGCGATGACTATGTCATCTACATATACTTGTACCCCTTTAATATCAATGAGGAGGTTGGCCATCACCCTTTGGAATTGTGCTCTTAGTGAGTGCAGTCCAAATGGAGCTGACTTGAATGTGGTTTGCGCCCCTCTCTATGAAAATGTGAAGAAGTGCTGGCTATTTTCATGTACTTTAAAGTGGTGGAAGCCGCCTGTTAAGTCCAATTTAGAAAAGAAATGCGCACCTTGTAGGTTGTGGAGTACTTCCTTTATCTTCGGTAAACCGAATTGTCTTGTTCATGTTGATAATTTACTTCTCGTAAGTCTAAACATGTGCGGACCTTCTTTAATAGGCCTGTCTGTTCAAATCCTATTGTGGATAGTAGTGGCAAGTTTACTTGTGTGGATGTTGTTCTTTTGTATATGTGTCCATCTCTGACCCATTTCTGAACATTTTCATCTGTTCGTGGTATGTATTTGTGTGGAACAAAGTTCACTTTAGCATGACGAATGTTCTTGGCTTTGAATTCCTGACTTGGTATATCTACCACTGAACCTGGTAGATTGCAGTGTACATCTGGTGGGATCTGACCATTTTGTTCTAACAATTTTGAGAGTGATTCTCTGAAAAGAAGTGATTCCCACTCGGCATCTGTTGGTATTAATGGTATGATTATCCCTGCTAAGTATATGCCCAAGTATGGTAGAATGTCCATTCCTGATAGGATTGGTGATTTCTTGTCTGGAAGGTCAAGTACCTCGAACCAGTTTGATATTTTTCTGCCTCCGTAGTTTATATCACATACTTCTGTGGAGCCTGTGCGTTGTACTCTTGCATCTGATTGTGCGATTTGTATGTATCCAGGTTGTGCTTTTACAGATAAGTATAGTTCAGTTACTACACTTCGGTTCATACAAGAGCGCTGTGCCCCTGAGTCTACTAGTGCATTGTATGTGGTGCCATTGATTTGTATGTATATATGCAATCTTTGGTCTTGTGGATTCGGAAGTAAAGTAATAGGTATGTAATCAATATCATTCGCATTTATTAACAACGTTTCTTCATCAGTGTGTGCATTCACAATGTCTACCATGTTTATCATGTTAGCCTCCGACCACCAAGCTTTTCATAAATCTTCATCCATCTCTTGCACCTTATTGCCATTTGTAATGGCCAACTGGTCAACATGAACTGTTTGATTCTGTTGCGCTTCTCGAGCTTCTGCCTTTAGACGGTTATTGTTCGCTTTGTTGGAGCACATGCTGAACGCATGTGGTGAAGGGTTTATACCACAGTGTGGGCAAGGTCGTGGTCCTCGCGGTGCTGGGGTTTCAGTGGCCTGTCCCATGGGACGACCTCTGCCCTGTCCTCCTTGTGGACCTCCACCTCTTGGTAGGCCTCCTCCTCTTGGTAGACCCTCCCCTCTGGGTGGACCCCCTGGAGGTATATCCAGTCTTGGGCGAGTGGCTCGCGGTTCAGGAACAGTTGCATTTCTCGCTCTTTTGTTTTCACGTTTGCGATTAACTTGTAGTATTGTTGCCTGTCTGATCATGTCTTCGGTGAGCTCATGAAATATCTTCTCTGAGATGTCAGATAAGTGTCCACTGCTCCCATCTGATTTTGTCTGAGCCTTGATCAATTTGTCTGTTTCTGCTTGTAAACCGTACATGACTAGTACTTGGTAATGTGATGCTTTGAGGAGTTGCCAATTGATAGCTTCTTTCTCTGTGCCCTTGTAACGCTTCTCCAACTCAAACATTGTGCGACGCAATCGTGCTGCTCGTACTTCGACAATCATACGAGTGTCATAGAAGTCGTTGAGTCACTTCTCTAGTGGATAGTCTACTGGAATGCGACGTATGTTGTCAATGATTAATATGTTGTAGTCCTCCACATCAGTGAAGTTTTGCCAAAACTTTTTGGTACTACGTATATTGTTGAGAGCATTGCGCGATACTTTGGTTGCATCTGTCTGTCTAGGCAGCTCTTGTACTAGTGAGAGGTATTGTATCAATGGCATGTTTGTGCTCACAAACAAATCTTTGGCTACAGATACAAACTCAATTTTCCCTAAGTGGCTACTGGCCACTTAGGGAACTCACTCATCTTGAGTAGTTTGTTCAGTTCTGGTTCTGAAGCTTGTCCCCCTCGTGAGTTCTAATTAGAGTTAACTCGCTCATAAAGCCACTGATCGCAATGCACTCATCGTGATCACTTTTGTCACAGCTCTTCACAGCTTTATTGTTTAGCTCTACTAACCACTCATCTATTACTGAAACTAATCGCTTGGTTTGTTGTTCATGAACTGCTTTGCGCAGTTTGTGAAATGCTCTGATGTCAAAGGGATCGTCCGCTGTCTGCGCATACAACTTGTCTACTACATAGTAGTTGCCTGCATAGAAGGTCTTATCCAAGAGTAGTGGTAGTACGAGACGATGTGCATCAGTAACTATTGTTTTCATTGTGCACTAGTACAGTTGTTAAATCAACTCTGTTTGATTACCTGTATGTGCGTCCCTGTGTGGCATGCGGTGACTGTACTGATTGTAGGGCCTTGTGCTTGAGTCGCCTGAACTGTTCGAGTTCGTTTTATTTGGGTTTATTTGGAAGATTTTTGGTTTTGAGATAATAAACTTGGGTTTATTATGGTTTATCCGTCGTAAACCTGGGTTCTTTTGTGACTTGGTTTCTGGAATTGTAAACATGTAATTTGAGTTTATAAGTTTTTCTTTTTATATTTTTGTTTCTATTTGAGTCCAGGTGGTGTTCCGAACTTCTCGTCCTGTATGACTTTGAATTTGTGCGAAAGAGATATGATTTTATCTGCTTCCCATGTTTATATACATTGAATTAGTGCGAAAGAAATATGATTTTATCTGCCTCTTATGTTTATATACACTTTCCAGTATTCATTGTACACATGTAATACCACTTGTATACGTTTATACAGACGTAGTAGTCTACCTCTTGCGGTCTGTGCTGTATGTGGTGTGCATACGTCAGCTTAAACCCGCTGATGTGTGTGATGTACAGACGTATTGGTGTAACCTATGTCTTCTGCCTCAATTTTATTATTATGAACAATTGTGATCGGTCCAGGTTATGCCTTGTGGACACCAACTCTTTGTCGAAGGAGTTGTACCTTTGTTGTGTTTTATATATTTGTTCTGAAATTATGTATGGACCATTACTTTTAGTTTGTAACTGTTATTGGTTTGTGTGATTCTGATCTTCAATGTTATTTTTCCCTTGTTGCGTGTTAATTTTACTTTGGATATGCATGTGCACGTGTATGGCGGTTCTGAGTGTGAAAGATACTGTGATGTAACCTTTGTGCTTTGTGTGCTCTGTCTCTGTTATAAACTTGTGTGTGCAATTGCCTGATTTGAGAGCTAAGCTTGTGCTGTTTTGATGTCCTGTGCGATTTGACTGTTGGTGCGATTTAAGAATCTGTGCGTTTTAAGGAGCCTGATTTACCCAGTGATGTTTAGTGTTCTCTCGCTATTATTCGTTTTATTATGTGCGCGCATGTGAATTGCATGCGCGTACTATGTATGCTTCTCTGAATTTAGAGAAGACTTCTTGAATTCTACTCGATGTGATTACATCAAATAGTTTAATTATATTGTGTCTTTATTGTTTTATACTGTATACGTGTACATATATATGTTCTTCTCTTGGTCTCTTCCTATTGTTGAGTTCTGATTCATCTCTGGAGTTGAGTTATCTGTTTCCTTGTTATAGGATGTTTGTCCTTGGTGATTCCACCTCTGAAGTTGAGGGGTATATTTTATGTGCATGTACTTTGTTGTCTTTCTATGAACTTTTGAGACTGTTGTCTTTAATGAGTGAGACTGTTGTTGTCCTTAGTGAGTACTTACTTGATTGCGTTTAAGAGTAAGTCTGTCGTGGACTCCTGTCTCTTTGACTAATGTGCCTTTCAATTGCATTAAATCTCAAGGAATTCGATAGTGTTCGTGTACTGCTAATTTATCCTTTGTTTACTCGCACGTGATTTGTAATCGAGTGTCTGTTTACACTGCTTACTACTGCTCTCAATGTATGTAGTGGTTAAACCCCAACTATTGATTCGTCCTATTTAATTCCTATCGATTCGTCAATTCCTGTGCCTAATCAGGTGGTTGTTATTCTCTGGGTTGTTAGCTTAACGTTGAACTTTGTGGAGTGTTCGGCGAATTCTGTTATTACTAATCTACTTGTACACATATTACCACTGATTTGTAGCTATATATGATTCTGTAACTCAAATTTAAGTAGTCCCAGTAGTGATTGCGTGAAATTGCGCTACGAGATCTGCACCTTGCTTGTTATTGGCTTCTTGTTACTTGCTATGTAACACTACCCCGTGGGTATGTAAATTCCACTGATCACTACCCCGACCATTACAGCAGTACGTTATCTTGACGATCACTTAGTAGATATATCCTCAAACCCTACCATATTTTTTAGGGGTAGTGATTAGTGAAATCACATCATTTTAGGGTAGTAAATAGTGGATTTTGAGAGGCGGGTTGAATAAACTTGTAATAGAGTTCATATACAAGTTTTTCACATGCGAATTTATTTCCTTCTTTATTCTGTAGTCCTAACGTACATTGTAAATACTTTCCGGCAAAGTTTCCACACTGATGAGAGCGGTCACTTTGTGATTTGCCGAGTATTTGCGGAGTTCTGACGTTGTACAAGTCTTGGCAGTGTGATACTTCGCAGAACATATTTTGCATATTCGTGGATTTCCTTTGTGCTTGTATTCACGTCGATTCCTGGCACGTCGACCCCTTTTACGCCCTCGATGACCAGGATTTTTTGGAGGATATACCCGACATAATTTACTCTCGATATCGAGTTCATTTGGAATTTGAAGAGTCTCCGAATACTGCATCAATACAGGGCTGTACCTGAATATTTAAAACAATGGTGGAAATATAGTAAATATAGAGGAATTTCGTTCAAACTTAAAATAGGTGAAACCAGTAAAATCAAGTGACTTGCCATTTCTCAACTTGTAAGTTGTATTTCTATTTGAATTTATCATACCCCCGGGAGTTGTCCAATGCTAATGTCATCAGAGTTCTGCTTTCATGGACACATAGCATTCCCAACGCTTCTCGAAGCAAGCATGCACAAACCGATACACCTAGAGTATGTGAAATAGAACGTTCATTAATGTCAATTCTGCCTACAGTAGTGGCTGGATATTAACATGCATGACAACGCAAACCAAAACAAAATCATTAGACCTACCATTAGACTTCAAAGTTACTGAATACCGACCACGTACGGGTTCGACTCTCAAGTCTTGAACAGTTGCCATGCCACAGTCCTTTGAAACTGTAGTAATTCCATGTAGAATAGTCATCAGTGGTAATTCGAGAGTTCGGAACAGAGTTTGTTAATGAGATAACTATCTCATTAAGAGATGACACGTACCTTTTCTATCTCATTAAGAGATGACACGTACCTTTAGTCTGCAGTACTTTGATCTTTGAACCAGTCAACTCCCGTATGTATTGTATGTGTTCTAGTGCGGGTTCGGTTAGTGTATGACCGAGTGTGTATAGGCTTAAAGACTCAACTTGTCGACGACAGAACTTATCAGCAACGTACGCCAGGAATCCTCGGTTGAATCTCACCTAGTAATGAGTAAGCGTTAATCGATGCGAAGTATGAATTATACATGTCTCATAAATGCATCAATTCAAGCGCAGAAATGCATCACAAACATATCAATTCAAGCAAAGAAATTTATCACAAACATACCGGTCCCAAGCTACTTAACAGGTCGAGTACGCCGTTTGTTTGATCTACTGAATTGGAAGTCACATCGCCAAACCTGCAAATATTGATTTCTAGTACGTGTACGAATTGATTAGAAAATATAATTAATGCGATCGATATCCACAATATAAAAGAATTCAACAAACCCACTGCTGCTGCAATAGTGTCAAACTCACCAGGGTCCGCAGAGGTGTGTGCGGATATAGTGTATTCCTTTCTATGCTTCAGCAGGATCCCGGCAACTGGGGGGTTGCGGGACTAAAAACCCAAATAAAGCCCAAGTTAGGATAATCAGAAAACGTACCGTCAGACCCCAGCAAACGTATGTTACTATTAACTACCCCGCAAGGGTAGTGGATAGTGGGGTACCTTATGCTAGTGTGTTGTATGTAACGTGTTCTCTCGTATACTTGGATGTATTTTACACTTTGTGCTTGTTGCAATTCTCACTAGTGTCCCTTGTGTGTGTCTCTTTGTTTAGTGCACTCTGTATGTTGGATTTACTGGATTTACAAAATTATGTTTCCCAACATTGATAAATCATTCACTTGTGACACTTTTTTACGTGGGAGACCTATTCTTACCTTAGGTTCACGTTCACTCGTAAATACCTGATCTGTTGGTATCTGTATGCTTCCGTGAGGTGTCTTTAAGTCCTTCTTATTGCGTTAGGTCTTTCTTACTCGTGTTAAGTCCTTCCTTTCCGCAGAGTCTGATTGACAATCCCGGTTATTGAACTCTTCGTCCACTTGTTGAAGTTCTTCACGTGGTCCTCACCTATAATTTATATTCTTGTGATAAATAGGTTCTAATAAAGTTTGTTTTTCTTAAAGACAACTTTTCTATTTGTTTGTTATTGAGGAGGTAGTATTGCCGTTCCCTCTTAGTTGCCTGACTTACCGTAGTAAGGGTATTGTTAAAATTGTAGAGTTGGAGAGTAACTGATAAGATACGACCAGAAGAAACAATAGACAACTTCTCAAGTGCGAATCCTACAGCCAGGTAAAAGTCCTAGGCTGAAGCACTCGCATTGAGTCTTTATTTGTGTTTAGTATTTTCTACTCTAGACCCAATATTTTCTTAAGTGTTTCTCTCACACGCGGGAGTCCCAGTATCATCTACCGGTAATTCCGCAATATTTCTGATCACTCTCTATCATCAGAAATATTGGATCCTAGATCCAAAACTCAGTATTTGATAATCCTGGGTTTTGGGTTCAGGATTGGCTTTTCTGATATTCTGGCCCCTGGATATTACAAAAGCGCTCACGCAAATGAATAGTCAACAGACATTACACCCAATGCTAGCCAAATGGATAGCAAAAACGTTCCACCACCATTTCTCTATCATACATGTCCCAGGCAAAGACAACCATATGGCAGACATGTTGTCACGCCTCCATGAAGACACTTTTAGTACTAAAGAGTCAAAAGTATCACAAAAAGCGAACGAGGCAACACATAATGGCCAAGAGTACATCATCTTGGAAACAAACATGCCCATAACTATATCGGTTATAGACTGGATGTTACATCCCAGATTCTATCAAGAAGCGGAACGACGGTTTGTAAAGTTCACAGTAAATCTGTTTGCATCAGTACACAATGCACACACAGATAAATACTACGCCAAAGAACAGAATGCGCTACAACAAAAGTGGGCGCAGGAAGTGAATTCATGGGCGAACCCACTATTGGAACTCATACCTGATGTCCTTGACAAAGTCATTGAGGAAGCAACTAGCACCACGATATGTGTACCTTACTACCCCAATGCAACGTGGTTTCCAAAGTTATTGTCCTTACTAGAAGAAGACCCGATGCTAGTGGAAAACACAAACAATACTTTCCTCAAAGAAGGCAAGAATGTTTGTGGCAAAACCCCATGGGGCGTTACATTAGTCGCAAAAATAGGAGCAAAGTCCCCATACTTCGACTAAAACGCGGGAACAACCTGCGATACACGTTACAGCATCAGAACCAGTTCACTCTGGGGATGCACCACAGGCAAGAGAGTACGAGACACGAGTCAACATCATCGAGCAATACCACAACTTGGGACATTACACTCCTGACGAAACGGTACACAAGTTGCAAACAGATGGACATGATTGGCCTGATATCCAACAATATGTACACAAGTTCGTTGACGGATGCATACCATGTCTCCAAAATAGGATACACAAAAAGGGGTTTCACCCCATACTATCAATCACAGCCGCATATTCAGGCGACAGAGTCCAACTGGACACCATAGGTCCACTATTAGATTCCAACAGAGGACACATATATGTGTTAGTATTGCTTGATGTACACTCATCATAAGCCATTTTACGTCCAATAATGGACAAATCAGCGGCTTCCATAGCACGCACGATGGTACCAATCTTATGTGAAAATGGATTCCCACAAATCATATAAACTGACCAAGGCACTGAATCTGTTAACAATACACTTGCAAAAGTTGTTGAACAAGCTCCAATGCAACACCTCGTCTCTCGGCCGTATCAACCTGAAATCTTAGGCGCGAACGAACGAACGATCACAAAGAGACCTCATGCCACTGCTACGGAAATTCGTTGAACAGAATCCAGGTAACTGGTGTTCACGAATTTCATTCGTACAGATGGGCCACAATCTAATCAAGAAGACACAAATTACCGAGATTTAATGTGTACTTTGGTCGTAGACAGAACCAACTCACGGTCTACAACACACCAGTGAACGCACTAAGTACAACCGTATCTTGGGAAGAGCGACTGCAAAATCTAGAAGAAACCATCAGGCCACAACTAGATAATAATGTTGCACCGTATCAAGAGAGGATGTGCGCAGCATACGATAAAAAATACCAAAAGAAGTATGTAAACTTCCAGGACCGGGATCTTGTCATGGTTCGCTATCAAGGTGAAATGAACAAGTTAACAGCACCAAATGGCGGACCATACAAAACAGTATGCAGGGAGGGCAACGGGTATTTTGTCTGTAACCTTGATGGGACTAAAATGAGTTACTTGGCCTGGTAAAAAGGGCCAGTGCTCCGGAAGCATTTACTTCCAATAATCACGTACAACCAATCGAAGAGACTCAGTTCTCCTCGATAGTCGACGACAGGCTGTTCATCCGAGGTGATGGATCCCAGGAGTTCCTACTACATTGGACATATGGTGAGCGTACCTGGACGCACGAATCAGACATCGCAGATGCTGATGTCATTACAACGTACCGTCAACGCCGTAGACGTAAAAGAAGGCAGTCAAGGCCAAAGAAGCCAGCGACGACGAGCACGGATGAAATATCAGGGAGCCACAGACAGCGCGCGAGGCGGGGGACCTGAGCAAGTCTCACTGATACCACAAGACACTCCCACTTTTCTCGCCTAGAAGCATGCTCCCCCCACCCACCAGAGGGTCAAGGACCAGAGACTCGGCTGTAGAGCCACCGTTGAGATGCGTTTTCCTAAGCCAAGCTGAGATCAACCGAGAGCACTGGTCAAGACTGACTCCGATGAGCGTGGTAGAGAACTCCTGCGATAGTATAAATTTAATTAATCGGTAACATATAAGAATAGATAGTGGTGGCAGATTTTTCATCTTATGCCCCCCAAGGGACAAGTTTTTCCCTGCATATAAACACCAACCTCTAGATAATCTAGTACTCTAAGATGTCACTTTCTACTTTTACGCAGGCTAAGAAGCATAAAGTTGGTGGGCTGTAGCATCTAGGGGCCAGATTATCAAAAGGCCAGTCCAAATCCCAAAACCCAGAATAATCAATTTCTGAGTTTGGAATAAGAATTAGAATATTTCTGATATTAGAGTCATCAGAAATATTAGCGGTAGAACCGGTAAGGTATACCGAGACTCCCGCGTGTGAGAGAAACACCCAAGTAATTTCTGAGTCTAGTGAAAACACAAATAAAGACTCAGTTCGGTTCTCTCAGATTATGGACGTTTCCTAGCTGAGATAATCGTACTTGAGAAGAGGTCGATTGTATCCTATTGTCGTACCTTTCCAGCTACTCTACATGCTCTACAGCCGATTATAGCTACCAGGGAGTATAACCATGTAGGTTTGCCAACCGCCGCAGAACCGTGACGTAGGAACGTCGATGTAGTATTCTGTATGATATATTGTTGCTGCTGAAGATGGGCAAGAAAGGTGTCCCACTGGCAGCACAAGGTTGGAGGAGCGATAATTACGAGTAGTGAGCCAGCTTTGGTGTTATCGTCTATCATTTCAAGAATATCTGTCCGTTTAGGGTTAGTATAGTTTTTTTTCGGGGATAAAATCGACATGTCGCCAATCCAGTGAGATACCCGTGCCATCAACGAAGACATACTTGGGGAGTTGATTTGTATGTTTAGAGACACATGTGTCAATTGTTGAGTTGTAGTTCAGTGGCTGCATAGCTACCTGAAATAAGTTTCTGTGTGACGTGTATGGTGGAAGGTGAGTGAGTGTAACATTGTCACGTTTCGCCATTCTAATAATCGTCTTCTTGTTGCGGTGACCACTAGCGTTCTTGGAGAGTTTTGACCTGTGGATCAGTGAGAAGATTTGTAGTGCCAAATAGTGAATAAAATAGCTGCCATGTACTCGTGGTAGAATTGGGGTCGCTTCTAAACGGCGGAGATGGCATGTCTTCTGGTCGCCGGGAAGGGTAGTGGAACAAGCAGCGTCCTGGAGGTTGTTTTGGTCAAATATGTCTTATGCAATTGTAGGATCCAGATATGTCAGTCCAAGTAGGGGCAGTTGACCACGGCAAGATATGTGTGTAATTCTGATATCGGCTAATCTAAGTGGAAAATGGCCATGTTCTATGTTGGTAAGGAGTGGCTTAGCAGATTCTGGCCAGTAATTCGCTGTCGCGCCGTTGTCGTTGAGGAGTGAGTCGTCAGGAGGAGAATTAGTAGTGGCTCTTGCTACAGGGATAGCTACACGAGTAATAAAGGGAACTGTGTAAGGAAAATCATTTTTATTTACGCATTTTGAGCAAACTATCTCATTATGATCTTTACGGTCACAGTTGGTGCATGTGAGGGAAGAGCTTAGACAGTCTCTGTCAATCGCGACCTGTGTGTGTCTTGTTGTCACATGTTTTGCCATATCCTATAGGACAAATAGAGGAAGTGTGATCCGAGCGTCAACAGACAGCATTTGAGTTGGCGGGAGGTTCAGTGCGGGATGTACGGACTTCCGCAATCATACGAACCAGATCGGCGATTGTACCGTCAGTGGTCAGTGTGACATCAGCAACAGAGCCAAGGTATTGTTGTGGAATAGGTGATGTAAACGTTTTCGTCCACTTTCAATGCTTGCGATTTGGTACTTGGGTAAGGTCAACATTTGAACATGGGTCTGCTGAGCTACTGGAAGATCATCGATGAACAAGTTCTGGGCCACTACGAGGCCGTAGATAGTACCTTGAGTCTTCGCAGTGTGAATGAGTTCCTCACAGCGGTGAGATCAGTCTCTGAGGGACTCATTCGGGTCACGTGTGAAGGCACGTAGATAGTTGATGTCAGCCTTGACGGCATCAATGAAGTTCTTGGTCTGAACGATCTTATTCTGTGCAGTAGTACGTTGTTGCGCGGAAGTCTCCATGATGCCAGCGAATTTTTGGTCGAGATGAGGTTGGGGATGGGTTTAAACTTGGTAAAATAAAAGAACAGGAGAAAGGTCCATATCATCGTATTGTGACGCAACGGCCATGCCTAGGTCGGCGTCTCATTCATATATATTAGATCCATCGGGCGCAAGGAGAGTCCAGGCCTCAACGGCGAATTTGGAAGAGCGTGATTTGGATAGCATATTGAATCGATATGTTGATTATGACTAGTAAGTGACTATTTGGAATAATTGTTCATAACATATAGAGACCCGTCAAAAGGATTATATCAACGATTAAACTTTATTACCATCTCTGTACAAGGCTTATATTGAACACCTGAATTAAGAGACCGGCCAGGAATATTTGAGCCATGCTGATCTTGTGTAACCCTAGTTTGAAGTATAAACCATGAACAGTAAAACCTAGTTAGGGATCAACTTTATGAGATAGCGGCGGAGATAGCGGAGCAAATTTCCAAAACTCCGAGTCTAGAGAGAGTCTAGACTCTACTCTAGAGAGACTCTCTCTCTAGTAGAGTACAGTCCAGACCCAGACCCACACTGGCACACTCTCACTGTCTCACAGACTCACAGTCACATCACCACAGTCCCACGGGCGGCGGGCCCACACGCTCCACAGTCCACACTTCCACACTCCCACAGCCCCACAAGCCACAGGCCACGGGCACACAGGCCACAGGCCACAGGCCACAGGCCACAGGCCACAGGCCACAGGCCACAGGCCACAGTCCTACACTCCACTGAGTCCACACTCCACACTCCACACTGTCCCATAGCCTACAGCCCTACACTTCTTACTAGTAGTCCTTACAGTCCACTTACACTCCACAAGACGTCACACAGTCACAGTGTCAAAGAGAATAAGTTTCCTTGGTTGGGTTTATAACCCTAAACCAAGCTTATCTCAGCCCTCCCACAAGGCGACCACGTTTCCCAGTATGTATTACTTAATATGTATGTATTCTGGGTATCACAATAATGCTTATGCTGTACTGGTACTGACACTATGCTTGTACATTCTCCTGGTGGTAATATAGACGTCTGGTGGGTCGTCTTTAACTTCTATCAAAGCCAAACACGAATTTGACCAGACATTTGGGCCCAATTATGCAACTCAATATAATGGCCATTTTTGATGAAAATGTCCTTTTTGTAAAAATTGACTTTATTGACCATTAATGCAAAAATGGCTCCTGCATATCAAAATAAATCAAATAAATCCCATTGTTTTAAAATCGTCATTATTCAGGATTATATTTCCTATATTTGATAATATACTTGAAGCAGCTTATCAGAAAGATAAAGGCCACTAATTGACAAAACGTACGAAAAAGCCATCGAAAGCGTACAACAATTTGAGTGGTCCTTATAAACGTATGAAATCTGTGACGGGAAATCACACAAAATATAAAAACACAAACAAGAACGCCAGCGTAGCAGACACTATGAGTTGTGACAGAGACTCTGCTATTAAAGCGGCAGTAGCTGTGATATCTACAGCGGTCACGCAAACGCTAGTAGGAACTTTAATGGCCACGCTCGATATTGTTATGCAGGATTCCGATGAGAATCAACAGCTCAATCCCGATCATACCAAAGGCGCGAGATTACTCACCGAAATCATAAAGAGTGAGAATTATTGTTGTCATCTGAGATGTCTACGTATGCTATTGCATGTATTCGTGAAGTTAATTGAAACCTTAGAGCCTTTCCACGTACGTGATGGTCGGTCAGACGTTCTCTCGCCAGGAATGGTTTACTTTCTACTATCGTTTGCAGTTCATGGATGTAGTCAAGTGAAAGTAGGGATAGATACCGGACGGAGCCAGAATACTGTTCATATACGTATATTGCAAGTGATACACGTCATTATATAATATAATGATGCCGACATGTAGAGTATAGAGTTTGTATATGTGGCCGTCTGTAAGCCACCTCTTCACATTTTTATCCGTTTGCGGAATGTATTTGTGAGGTACAAAATTGGCTTTAGCGTGCCTCATTTGTCTGATATTAATTTCATTTGCAGGTTCTGTGACTGTGGAGCCTGGTAGGTTTCAATGTACGTCAGGAGGTATATTCGCGTTGGTATCTAAGGGGTCTGCAAGTGACTCTTAGAAACCTTCTTGTTCATGCTCAGGGTCCTCTTCTTGTGGTGTGAGGATTGATTCCCATTTTGCATCTGTTGGTATAATCAGATTGATTAATCCAGCTATGTATATATCTATGTATGGTAGAATATCCAAACCGAGCAGTATTGGTGCCTTCTTGTCTGGTAGGTTTAATACTTCAAAGCACTGCGAGGTTTTCCTTCCTCCGTAATTAATGTCACATACTTCTGTTGACCCTGTCCTTTGTATTCTAGCATCTGTTTGTGCTAATTGTATGTAACCCGGTTGCGCTCTGACGAAGAGATATAGTTCTGATACTTCACTCTTGTCCATACATGAGCGTTGTGCGCACGAGCCTACCAGTGCATTGTATGAATTGCCATTAATTGTATGTCAATGTGTAGTCGTTGGTCTCGTGATGCGAGAAGTAAGACAAAGGCTAGTATTTTATATCATTTGTATTTATTAACAACATTTTTTCATCTGTATATACATTGAGCCTATCAGCCAGGTCAACCAAATTTGCTACCGCCCACCAGTTGTCTCAGTGCTCATCACTGTCTGTAATGTCATCTACCTTGCCGGAGATATGGACAATCTTGCTACCTCCGTATCGCTTTGGACACGCTCCTCGGCCTGTTTGGCCTGGTTTGATGCCTTCGGGGGGCATTGACTGAATCGATGTGGGGCTGGCATCACCTTACAATAAGGATATGCACGCTCTTTGCGCGCCCTTTTCTTCTCTCGGGCTTGTCCTATTGGCTTGGTTTGTTTGGGTGCACCGTTGTACGGTTTATGTCGATTGTTCGTAGCAGTAGGGCTATTCTGAGCCTTGTTGTGGATAGTTGTATGTGTATTGTGTCGCTTGCGCTGCTCTCTTATCTGCTCTCTTAGCAACTGATCTCCTTGCACTTTTGCTGCCGCTCTTATGCTTGCTCCAGTCATAGAGTGAAACACAGTGTGTTGCATATCCGATAAGTGACCCTCACTTCCATCAAGACGTTTGTCGGCCCCGATGAGAGTATCCACCTTCTTTTGTTGTCCATGGTGCGTAAGTGCTTGGTATCTTTGGACCTCGAGAATTTGTAAGTGCATAGGCTCTTTGCTGAGTTGCGGTAACGCTCCTCTAAGATCTGAATTATCTTATGTGCTCGTTCAGTGCGCACTTCGACGTTTAGTCTCTTGTTCTGTATGTCATTGAGAAACTTCTCAAACCGATAGTCTACTGGGTGGTGTCGGAGTCTGTCAATAATGATTCTATTAAATTGCTCAGGATCCTGGAAGTGTTTGGTTATTTATGTTCCAGAGTTTCTCAACTCTTTGAGCACTGCTTTGGTCTTCTCTGTTGCATCAGTAGAATGGAATAGATTTCTCACTAGTGCTGGATACTAACATAGTGGTATTGGCCAAGAATAAGCCTCTGCATTGCGTTGTGGATTTTATTATGTCTTTACAGTTCTCCATCTTGAAGTAACTATCTCTAGTTAGGGATAATATTATTTATTTCAAAAATGGCAAGTATGTATGATACAATGTATGAACATATGGTATGGCTCTCATAGTCGCTGTAGTGGTTCAGGAAAGATTGATGGGAAGAAGTGGTCAATAAATTCCCGTTTGAAGCTTGGGCCAAGTGAGTCGACAATGGAAGATATGTACTGAGTCAATTCGGGCCGGTGTTAACAAAACACTGTTACTATCGAATGTTCCATATATTCGCTTGATGACCTACTAAGTAGAGTACCC
>NW_014040370.1:0-13475 GCF_001186125.1 Sphaeroforma arctica JP610 | reverse complement strand
CGGCAGTTTTGGGCCTACCAGGATGCGTCGAATCAGTTGTTGGATGCAGGTAAAGTGGCTGGTAGTGAACTTGTGGCTACCGGGGCAGACAAGGCAGAGACAGCCGTCGGTGCGGTAGTCGAGCAGTGTGAACATGTACGTATTTGTTACAATCATAGCACAGAGCCCTTCTGAAATTCTGAAGTCTTTAGTAGTTTTGCAAGGGACGGTTCATTTATCTGGTCGCCTAAGCGTGAACGCATGAGCTCTAACTCATTAATGTATTGACTTATTCGAATGAGTTCATCCTCCTCATCATCACCGCACACATTGATAACTAGATCGTATCTTCATCTGAGCTCCTTGTCAACAAGTGGCATGCGTCTTTATGGTTGCTGATCATGAATGCCTACTCTCATCTTGTGCAGAGTCGGGATCGACACCGGAACTGTTTGTTCCAATTTGGACACAAACCTACTCACCAGGACGTAGTTGCCTTGGCAGATGCTCTTGTCTATTTCTAAACGCATCGCTGGGGCTAGTATGGGTACTCCACCCGGTGTGGGCTGGCCGGAACTACTGTCTGGGCTTGCCCCCCCCCCCATTGAGCTGACACTTGCGCCATCCGTGCCCTCACTCCCTTCTTCCCCACCATACACGCCTGCTCTGGTTTGTGATGGTGTGTGGGTATTGCGGATTATTGGTAAAGACTTTTGCTATATTCTATGCGAATGTGCGCTTCACACCCCTGTCTTTGCTATGGAATTGTATAAAATCAATAAAATCTGAAGATATTTTACTTACTATTGTATCATCCAGGGACCAGATTATCAAAAAAGCCAATCCTGAACCCAAACCTAGGATTGTCAAATACTGAATTTTGGATCTAGGATCCAATATTTCTGATGATAGAGTGATCAGCAATATAGCGGGATTACCGGTAGATGATACCGTAACTCCCGCGTGTGAGAGGAACACTTCAGTAAATATTGAGTCTAGTTTAGAAAATACTACACACAAATAAAGACTCAATGCGAGTCCTTCAGCCGAGTACATTTTACCTGGCTGTAGAATTCGCACTTGAGAAGAGGTCTATTGTTTCTTCTGGTCGTATCTTATCAGCTACTCTCAAACTCTACACTATTGTAGTGTTGTTGCTTTGCTGCACTTCCATGGGAAGTGTTTACCTTCATGTGTGGTACAATAGCTTGTTGTTTTGTTTTCCTGTGTTTATGAGGGTTTAAATGGTGTTTGTTAGTCAAGCATATTTTGTCACGTGTGGACTTACTTGTGATTATTCCGTCGTATGAGAAATTAATTTCTCATGTGATCTTAATTAGATGATCGGTCCTAGTGACGTCACCGATGAAGTTCGGTCCTAGTGACGTCACCGATGAAGTTCGGTCCTAGTGACGTCACCGATGAAGTTCGGTCCTAGTGACGTCACCGATGAAGTTCGGTCCTAGTGACGTCACCGATGAAGTTCGGTCCTAGTGACGTCACCGATGAAGTTCGGTCCTAGTGACGTCACCGATGAAGTTCGGTCCTAGTGACGTCAACCCTTGATGTTCGGTCCTGTGCCTAGTTGTGTTGTCTATCGTACTTCTATTATTTGATACATTGTGTTGGCGAAGCTTTGTCTTATAGACGTCACCACTTGCTGTTCGGTCTTGCGCCGACTTGTGTTGTGTACCTTGCCTCGTGTACCTGGTTTTAGGGTTTTAGGGTTTTAGGGTTTTACATGCCGTGTGTTGGACTTGAATCGTCCTTCACTCTTGGTGATCTTTGAAGTTTGATCTTGCTTTGTTGTCGTCATGACTCTGCGTGTCTTGTTCGTTTACGTTTTATTGTTTGAGTTTCAGATTTAATGGGTGTTTCGCTCAATTGTGTTGTGTTACTCACCTTTATTCAGATTACTTTGACTAATTATCTGGTAATTCACTTCGTGTGTAGCGTTTTTGAGTTTAAAACGGGTATTTATTAGCCTTCTGGTATACCTAATAGCCCTGTTCTCTATAAGTTGTGTTGACTTGCACACTTCCTAGGTTATATTCTGCTTATTTAGCATCTGATGTCCCCGTCCATCTCTATCGATGTATCTTTGTTGATTACTTTAACGCCTTTGATCGTGAGTTCTATTCTTAATCTCTTGTGATCGTCGCCGTAGTAATTATACCCGACCAGATTGGCTTGTCTATTGCCTATGCAATTGTTCGAACTCGTCTGTTGTTGATTGATAGTGTGCGTATATATTCTTTATATAGCTGATTCGTGTGGTTTGGTCATGTGACCTTGAATTCTGTGCTCAATCTCCTTTTTGATCGTTTTCGGTATGGATTGTACCCGGTCAGATTGATTACAGTTGTTCGCGTTGTATGTTTTACTGGTGTGGTAAACTGAAGTGTCGTGTATGTCTGTTATGTGCACTGCTATGCCCCAATTGTGCCTGTGCTTCTTGTACATTGTTCCCGATTGAGATCAGATGTGTACATTCTTTGTCTTTCAATATATATGTGTTAACACCCTTTCTTCCTCTGTATATATTTGTGTATTGGGATTATGTTTGGTAGTTTTATTTTAAATAAGAAGAAAGTCGCTAAATGTACATTAAGAATGTGGAAAAGTCACTACTGTACATTCACCCATTTTGTCGATGAAAACGTTCTGACATATTGATCAAATATATACAAATGGACATTTAGCGACAGTTCCAATTATTTTATGTACATTTAGTGACTTTATCGTGCAAAATTTGCTTAAATTTAAATTAAAGAGCCTTCGGCTATACCCATTTTTTACGAATAAATTTGTTGAAGGAGGTTATATTGTCTTTTATTATTTATTGTTTGTATATGCTACTTCATTCAAGCTTATCTCACTGCATAGTGCGCAATTCACGTGGTCGATGATATTCTTTTACAGAATCGTTCTATAATATCAGCTCTAGCAGAAGTTGGCATACTATCTAAAATAATTTTTGCAGCGTTTATTAATACAATGAGATGCTACAGACAGAAACATACATACCACACGATAGGATTAGAGAACCAGGATACAGATTTTTACGCCGCATGGAACTCTCAGAATTTCTTGTGGGAGCGCAGGTGAGGTTCTGGATATATGTGGGCCAGCATCGGCTCAGACGCATGTGATTTGGTCCTGCAATGGTTCAAGCAGTTACACATGTGAATATGCACAAGTTAAGTTATAACGGAAAATCGTATACTATGCATCGCACGTATGTCGATTTTTACCATGACCCAGTGGACCCAGGTACAGATGCGGAACCAGCAGCACAACGTGTTACAGTGACATGAACATATGCAGTGTGGCTGTTGTGGGCATCGGCGTTTCGGCTACTACCCCATGCGGAGCGACTTGCCTTGTCCAGACTTATGAAGACCAATATGATGGCCAAGAAGTGGCTGGTGAGGATCGCAATCGGTATGGAAAAGATTACAGGGTGTCATTGTAGAGTATAGAGAGTAGCTGAAAGGTACGAGTCAAAGAATGCAATAGACCTCTTCTCACGCACGGTTGTCTCAGCTAGGAAACTTTGTCTCGAACACCGAACCAAGTCTTTGTTTGTGTTTTCTATTTCACTAGACTCAGGTCTCTATTTGAGTGTTTCTCTCACACGCGGAGTCCCGGTATAGCTTACCGGTTCTACCGCTGATGTTTCTGATGACTTGTTATCAGGAAAATTTGAATCATAATTTCAAAACTCAATATTTGATTATTCTGCGGTTTTAGTACTTGTATTGGCTTTTTAATCAACTGGTCCCTAGATGCTACAGCCCCCCAGCTGTATGCTTCTTAGCCTGCGTAGGAGTAGAAAGTGACATCTTACAGTACTAGATTTTTTTAGAGGTTGGTGTTTGTATACTGGGAAAAACTTGTCCCTTAGGGGGCATAATATTAAAAACCTGCCACCATTATCTATTCCTACATATTACGTATTAATCAATTTATACTATGACGGAAATTCTCAACCACCCTCATCGGAGCCAATCTTGGCCAGTGCTCTCGGTTGATCTCAACTTGGTTTAGGAAACCTCATCTCAACGGTAGCTCTACAACCGTGTCTTTGATCCTAATCCCTCTGGTATGTGGGCGGAGCATGCTTCAAGGCGAGAAAAGTGGGAGTGTCCCTTGGTATCAGTGACATATGCTTAGGTCCCCCGCCTCGTGCATTTTCTGTTGCTCGTTGATCTTTCATCAGTGCTCATTGCTGTCGATTTCGTTGGCCTTGATTGTCTTTGTTTGTGTCGAGTACGTCGACGGTATAGTGTAAGAACATCAGCATCTGCGATGTCTGATTCACGCGTCCAGGTACGCTCCCCATCTGTCCAATGTAGTAAGTACTCCTGGGATCCATCACCTCGGATGGACGGCCTGTGGTTGACTATCGAGGATAACTGAGTCTCCTCGGTTGGTTGTAGTGATTTTTAGAAGTAAATGCTTTTAGAGCATTGGCCTTTATGTTTTAGTTTACGAGTCCAAGTAGCTCATCACTGACCGAGTTAGGATATTCGGGGGCTTTAGACCCATCAAGGTTACAGCAGACAAAGTACCCGTTTCCTTCCCTGCATACTGTTTTGTATGGTCCGCCATTTGATGCTGTTAACTTGTTCATTTCACCTTGATAGCGAACCATGACAAGATCCCCGTCCTGGAAGTTTACATACTTCTTTTGGTATTTTTTATCGTATGCTGCGCGCATCCTCTCTTGATACGGTGCAACATTATTATCTAGTTGTGGCCTGATGGTTTCTTCTAGATTTTGCAGTCGCTCTTCCCAAGATACTGTTGTACTTGGTGCGTTCACTGGTGTGTTGTAGACCGTAAGTTGGTTCTATCTACGACCAAAGTACACATTAAACCTCGGTAGTTTGTGTTTTCTTGATGTGCGTAGATTGTGGCCCATCTGTACGAAGGGAAGTCGTAAACACCAGTTACCGGGGTTTTGTTCAACGAATTTCCGTAACAGTGGTATGAGGTCTCTATGTAATCGTTCGTTCGCGCCTAAGACTTCCGGTTGGTACGGCCGAGAGACTGAGTGTTTTATTGGCGCTTGTTCGATGACTTTTGAAAGGTTGTCATAAACATATTCAGTGCCTTGGTCAGACTATATGATTTGTGGGAAGCCATATTCGGACATGATTGGTGCCAGCGTACGCGCTACATTAGCCGCTGATTTGTCCATCAATGGTCTGAGTATGACATATGAAGATTGCACATCTAGCCATACTGACACATATGTATGACCTCTGTTTGAGTCCAGTAGTGGCCCACTGGTGTCAACTTGGATTTTATCGCCTGGGAATGCGGCTGTGATTGATTGTCAGGGATGGAATCCCTTTTTGTGTATCTTATTTTTGAGATATTATACTCATCCTTCGATTAACTTGTGTACATGTTGGTGGATTTGTGGCTAATCATGTCCATCTGTTTGCAATTTGTTTACCGTTTTCTCGGGAGTATAATGTCCCAAGTTGTGGTATTACTCGATGATGTTGACATGTGTCTCGTATTCTGTTTCATGCGGGGCATCTCCAGGGTGAACTAATTGTGATACTGCAATGTGTATGGCAGTTTGTTTCCGCGTTGAGTCAAAGTATGGAGACTTCACTCCTTTGCTACTAGTGTGACCACCCATGGGGTCTTGCCACAAGTTTTTTTTTTGCCTTCTTTGAGGAAAGTAATGTTTGTTTTTTCCACTAGCATCAGGTCTTCTTCTAGGAAAGACAAGAATTTTGGAAACCACGTTGCATTGGGGTAGTATGGTACACATATCGTAATGTTGGTTACCTCTTCAATGTCTTTGTCAAAGACATCAAGAATGAGTTCCCATGGTGGGTTCGCCCTTGCTTTCACTGCCTGCGCTCACTTCTGTAGGAGCGCATTTTGATCTTTGGTGTGATATTTCTCTGTGGTATTTCTCTCTGTGTGTATTGTGTGCTGATGCAAACAGACCTACTTTGAATTTCCCAAACCGTCTTTCAGCTTCTTTGTAGAATATGGCGTGTAGCATCCAGTCTATAGTTGATATGGTTATGGGCATGCTAGTTTCCAAGGTGGTGTACTCTTGGCTGTCGTGTGTTGTTTTGTTCGCATCTTATAATACCTCTGACTTTCTAGTATGAAAAGTGTCTTCGTTTAGACGCGACAACATATCTGCCATCTGGTTGTCCTTGCTTGGAACGCGTATGATGGAGAAGTGGTGGAGGAATGTTTTTGCTATTCATTTGGCTAACATTGGGTGTAACGTCTGTTGACTGTTCATTTGCGCGAGCGCTTTCTGATCTGTCCACTGTGTTATGTCCCCTCCTTTGATGTATTCAGAGAATATTCCAGGCTGTGTACCAGTGGTAGCTCTTTAGTGTTTGTGTCATTGCGTTGTTGTGCTGGATTCAAGCCTTTGGAGAAGTAGAGAATATCTCTCCTGACTCCATCGATGACTTGGAATAAACATCCTTCTATGCCATAGTCACTCATGATTTGAAACCATGATTTGAAACGGTACCCCATCAACAGGGTATGCTAGTGTCGCTAAGCACGCGATGGCTTCTTTGAGTTCTGCCCACTTCTTTTTGAGTTCCGGTGTCCATAACATGGATATGTTCTGGTTAATTTTCCCTTTCATTAGGTTCCGGAAGTGTTTAGTTGTGTGGGCAAAGTTAGGGACATGGTCGCGTATACAGTTCGCCAGTCCTACCGCTTTGTGCAGATCTCGGTTCGTTCTGGATAGTGGCAAGTCCATCACTATTTTCTGTTTTTCAGGATTCGTTTTGAGTCCCTGTGTGGTCACTTTCACACCTAGATTGTTGACGACTTTGACCGCGAAGGCGCATTGGTTGTGATTGAGTCGGAAGTTTGCTCCATTCAGTCGTTTTGATTACTACACTAACTGTTTTGCGGTGTTCGTCTTCTGTAAGACGCGCAATGATTATATCATCTACATACTCTTGTACTCCTTTGATGTCTATGAGCAAGTTTGCCATAACTCTCTGGAATTGTGCTGTGAGTGGGTGTAGGCCAAACGGCGCTGACTTGAAAGAGTATCGCGCTCCTCTCCACGAGAACGTGAAGAAGTGTTGGCTTGCTTCGTCTACTAAAAAGTTGTGGAAGCCTCCCGTGAGATCTAGCTTGGAGAAAAATTGTGCTCCCTGTAGGTTGTGTAATACTTCATATATTTTTGGTAGCACGAATTTGTCTTGTTCATATTGGTAATTGATCTCGCGTAAGTCTAAACATATTCTTATTTTCTCGAGGAGACCTGATTGTTCATATTCACCCGTTGATAACAATGGCAGGTTCATTGTTGGTGGTAATTCGTTTGTATATGTGGCCGTCTGTAAGCCACCTCTTCACATTTTCATCAGTTTGTGGGATATACTTGTGTGGTATAAAGTTGACTTTGGCGTGTCTCATTTGCCTGACATTATTTCATTTGCAGGTATTTGGACTGTAGAGCCTGGTAGGCTGCAATGTACGTCAGGAGGTATATTCGCATTGGTATCTAGTAGGTCTGACAATGACTCTCTAAAACCTTCTTGTTCATGCACTTTTTCTTCCTCGTGTGGAGTGAGTAGTGATTTCCATTTTGCATATGTTGGTATAAGTGGGTTTATTAATCGCTATGTATATGCTTATGTATGGTAGAAAGTCCATACCTAGAAGTATTGGTGCCTTCTTGTCTGGTAGGTTCAATACTTCGAAACACTGAGATGTTTTCCTTCCTCCATAATCAATGTCACATACTTGTGTTGACCCTGTTCTTTTCATTCTTCCAAAATCAATGTCACATACTTGTGTTAACCCTGTTCTTTGTATTCTTGCATCTGTTTGTGCTAGTTGTATATAGTCCGGTCGCGCTCTGACAGAGAGATAGAGTTCAGTTATTGTACTCATGTCCATACATAAGCGTTGCGCTCCAGAGTCTACTAGTATATTGTAGGTGTTGCCATTAATTTGTATGTCAATGTGTAATCGTTGGTCTCGTGCATTTATTAACAACGTTTCTTCATCTGTATTTACATTAAGCCTGTCAACCAGGTCAATCATCTTTGTTTCCGCCCACCAGTTGTTTTAGAGCTTCTCGCCATCTATCATAATCTCTACATTTCCTGAGGTGATGGATAGTATTGCTAATTGCACATCGTTCTTGACACGCTCCTCAGCCTGCTTGTTCTGGTTTGATACCTTCATATGACATAAACTGAGTCGATATGGGGCTGGCATCACCTAACAATAAGAACATACACGATCTTCGCGTGCCTCTGTATTCTCTTGGGGTTGTCCGATTGATTTGGGTTGTTTTGATGCGCCGTTCTCTGGTTTGTGATGTTTGGTCGCAGTGGTTGTACTTTAATGAAACTAGCTGTGTGTGACTGCCTGGAAGTTGTGTCTCATGCGCTCTATATACAAACAATATGCCTGTACTTTGGCTGCTACTCGTATTGTTGTTACAGTAAGAGAGTGAAACGCCGTGTGTTTTCTATCGGATAAGTGGCCTTCACATCCATCAAGAAGTTTGTCTGTTTTGATGATAGCGTCCACTTTCTCCGTCCGTAGTACGTATGTGAATGATATCTTATGACCTTGAGGGTTTTCGTGTGTATAGGTTCTTTGTCTGAGTTGCGGTAGCGCTTCTCGAACGCTTGCATTGTTCTATGCAATCGCTCTGTGCGCAACATCACGTTCAGTGTCTTATTCTGCACGACATTGAGAAACTTCTCTAACAGATAGTCTATTGGATGATATCTGAGTCTGTCAATTGAATTGTCCAGGGTTCTTGCAGTGCATAATCATCTGTGTTTCAGAGTCTCGTAAATCGTTGAGCACTGCCTTGGTCTTCTCCGTTGCATCAGTAGAGTCTAATAGATATCTCACTAGCGCTGGGTACTGACATAATGGCATAGACTTGGCTAACAATAGGTCTCTGCATTGTGTAGTAAACTCTATAGATGTCTTCACAATTTTCCATTTCGAAATAACTGTTTCTAGGTGACTTCGGAAATTCTGAAGTTTTAGTGTTTTGGAAAGTGCAGGTCCATTGATCCGATCGCCTAAGCGTGAATGTATGAGTACTAACTCACTAATGTACTTATTGATTTGGATTAGTTCATCCTCCTCATCGTCATCACACTCATTGATAGCTAAATATTATCTTCTTATGATTTCTGCATCGACAATTGGCATACGTCGTTCTGGCTGTAATCGTGAATGCCTACTGTCATCTTGTGTAGACTCGCTATAGACACCGGTGCTGTTTGTTACAAATTGGCTAGCCAATTGATACCAAACATACAGTTCGGTACTAGAACTGACAGGCGTACACCGGAGTAAGAAATCCAGAGATTCCCGCCATAAGCGTTAGAGTCATATAAGAACCCTCAGAAGAGGGAAAATAAAGCATACTGCTTCCGTAATTATTATGTTCTAACAGGTTATGGGCCTATATAACACACGATAGCAAGTCAATACATATTCAACCATACATCCTCACCCCTTCTCACACCCTACACACACATCTGCTTGCATCTTCAAACACTACGCACGCAGTTGCTTACATCTGCTAACTTACATACACCTTCGCAGTCGCAAGACACGACTCACACGTAAGTTCCACACCTCTACACGTTGGTGATACAATCTATAAATCACACAATGGCGAGTCCGAAGATCGTCCGATGGCCTAATCACTTCGACACTCTAGAGGCCGTACTTGCATTCGCACGTGACTATTGGCCTCAATATCCCGTATACAGCAATCTTGCATCTGCTAATACACACTTAATCGCATTCGGTAAACTTATCGACGAACTACGTATAGACCGCCAGAAAGTGTACGCCTCTATAACTACCGCCTTAGCACATGTGACATTTGCTACGAGCGACCTGTACCACGCACGTATACACAATCAAGATTTACAGACCGAGCTCGACAGTTTCAAACGCCATAATCAGCAACTCGGGGAAGAACATAAACTACTCCTAGCTAAACACGAAACACTCCGAACAGAACACGCACAACTTTCCAACCGTCTTACAAAGGCTCAATCACGTCTATACGAACAAACAGACCAATCGACTGACAATCCTAGTACTCTTCGGGTTAAGCTTGATTTCATGCGCATAGAACTCCAAGAAAAACTCGATCTAATCGATCATCTAGAGCGTGTAACCAAGACGAAACCAGCCACGTATGCCGACTTGAACGGTATCACTGCCGACGATCCCGGTGTTCCGCTTTCAGAGTGCTCAGAACACAAAGAGGTGTACAAGCGCACTAAATTAAAACATATTTATAAGTACAAAACCTAGAACACGCACAAGTTCGACAAAATTCATAGAAGTTCGGAACTCGAACATAGCACAAAATTATAAATAAAACTAATAAACCTCAATCCAAGGTTACAAACCGATAAAGCAAAGTTAACAAGGGAAACCGAGCTTACACCACATAAACAGACGTAAACCTAAGTTTATACCAAAAACCAAAAACCCTCCAAATAAACCCAGATATCAAAAAACAGCCAAGTTCAAGCAAATCAAGCACAAGGACTCACAGCCAACACAGTCGCCAGACACTACCAGGGACACACCAATAAAGGTAATTAGTCACATGTGACTCAAAGAGTATATTTATGAAGGAGTGACACAATTCAGGTCAATGAATAACCAATAAACTCTAACAGAATCGTGACATACTCAACTTCTGCTCCATATCAGAGAACACGTGCAGTACGAAGGAGCCTACTCATACAAGTGAGCTCAAGCCGAACACAAACAAGAGGCAGTACAAATCGTACAATTAGAACTCGACCAGAAGCTACACACACAATGCTAGTCTCCCAAGCTTCCTCAGGCACCTCTACTTGTACATACTCCACACAATGTAGAGGGAGGTAGAGGGATAGATGCACATGGATGATGAGCTCTAACCAACAAAAGATCCATTAGATCCAGCAATGAGTAAGTACAACATAGTCATCGACAAAACCATCTATGAAGGCAATGACTATATTTTTGGTGTTCTAGTGGACAAATTGTATGCACAATAGGCGGACGACCCCATTGACATACGAGCACTCCACAAAATCCGTAATGCAGTTCACATCCAACAACCTAATAGATTGATACCAGAGGTAGATCATGGGTTATCAGAGCTATACAATAAAGTTATGAAGGACTGTGATAAAAGTGATCACGATGACTGTATTGCAATCAGTGGCTTTATGAGCGAGTTAACTCTAATTAGATCTAATGTAGGGGATAAAATCTCAGAACTAGAGATGGACAAGCTACTCAAGACAAGTGAGCTCCCCAAGTAGCCAGCACACAAGTATGTCAGCATGGCTAATTTTCGTGATACAATTAAGTTTGTATCTTTAGCAAAAGACTTGTTCTCGAGCACAAACATGCTATTTGTACAGTATCTATCACTTGTACAAGAATTGTTCAGACAAACAGATGCAACAAAGGTATCGCGCACCGCACTTTATAATATACGTAGCCCCAAACAGCTTTGGAAATACCTCACTGATGTAGAAGACTACAATATATTAATCATTGACAACTTGTGTCGCACTCCCGTAGACTATCTACTATAGAAGTGGCTCAGTGACTTCTATGACACTCGCATGAATGTTGGAGTACGAGCAGCACGACTGCGTTGCACAATGTTTGAGTTAGAGAAACAATACAAAGACACTGAGAGAGAGTCCATTAATTGGCAATATCTCAAATCATCACGATACCAATCACTAGTCATTACGGACTGGGGCAATCCAGAGGAGGTGGGCAATCATCTAAAAGCAGCAGCTCGAGCAGCACAGCAATCCCAACCCGTCCATGTCGACCAATTAATAATTACAAATGGCAACAAGGTACAAGAGATGTATGAAGAACTATAAAAAGCTTGGATGGTTGGAAGCTAACATGATAGACATGGGTAGACATTGTGAATGCACACACTAATGAATAAACCTTGTTAATAAATGCAAATGATATTGCTTAAACGCCTTATTCTTTACTTCCCAACCCACGAGACCAAAGATTGCACATAAGCATACAAAACAATGGCACCACTGATTCCGTAGTAGGGATAATACTGATTCCGTAGTAGGCTCTGATGCGCCCGGATTTCGGCTTGTAATAGTCGCGCGCGGGATTTGTTGCGTAGGTGATACAGCCGACGTCGGTATCGGTTATATCCATAAGAGGGGAGGGATTGGTCCGGAGGCGGCGACAATGGGGATAGTGCTAAGGGCGTGTACTGGTTGAGACATTTTTACTACTTTTAGTTTGAATATGAGTAATTAAATTACCCCCATGATTACACACTTTCAGTCCCCGCGGCTTCCCAGTCGTGATTTATATTACACGTTGTTTGCCGCCTCCCCTCAGGGCCTTAGACTTTTTATATGCTTTGTCGCTACGTTGTAATCATTCTCGTCTGTGTAATTGAAGAAAGCTACAACGCTTATCGGCACCCGCGCATCAGCTCGACACGAGAGAGGGCGATAAAGAGATATAAATAACAGGTATGAACTATACCCTGACATTCGCAGTGATGTACATATATTCATACGTGTGCATATGCTAATATACTGTGTATTACTATTATATATATATAAATACGTGTGCATATGCAAATAGATTATATATTACTATCATATATACGTGCGTATATGCTAATATATTGTATATTACTTTTATATATACGTGTGCATTTGCTAATATATTTTGTACTACTAAATTATTTTACGCCCCCCCCACCTAAATCAAACAGGCCCTATCTTTGGACTGTCCGGAATCTTTTAAGATATCTGACCCAAAAATCCAAAAAATGATTCCGGGTCCGGCTATTTGTCCGGCTATCGAAGTAGTCCGGCAACTTTATATGCTATTTATAACATTTAAACTCTTTGATCGGACCAGTATTAATGGTTCTATACTTTATTTTTACTTACTCGAAGCAGGATCATTTCCCAACCCTATCTATACGCGAGTGCACCATAGAGGCACTGGGTTTTGCTAAAGAGAAAACGGCGGGCGCCAAGAGTTACTATATTGCGATGTAAATAAATATGTGGTGTTCGTCTGTTTGGGACTTTGAGGCTTGAGCTGAGTCATGGCTGCCTGTGAGTAACAGCTTTTTAAAAACATATAGGTAGTGTTGGAACGCGCAGTTGTTTAAAGTTAATAAATACAAGCGAACAAAATGGTCACATTATAGTAGTAGGCGAAGTAAAATCTGGAGATCATTTACTGTACAATTAGCAGCACTTGAAGGGAGGCAGGACACATTGGAGCTGAACTAAGGATTTGTCTTCTATAGACTCACGATGGCAATCTGTAAGTTTTGGTCACAACGAGGAAGTTGTAACAATGGAAACAATTGCAGATTCGAGCACGTCGACAAAGGTAAGAATGCATACATACATACATGCACACAAACAAACAAATATATGTATGTATGTATGTAT
>NW_014040371.1:115058-119900 GCF_001186125.1 Sphaeroforma arctica JP610 | reverse complement strand
GAGACCCAGTATTAGTTCCAAGGACAGCGCACTCCTTCCTCAAATACTGAAAGTATGCGAGTGGCAAGACACCATGGGGTCACGCAGTCATTGCCAGAGTAGGCCCACGCAATGGATACAGCCTTCCAGCGACGTTTTCAGCACGATTGGGATATGCCGAACCGTCCTCAGTATCGAAAGTCACCCCATTAGATACGTCTCGGCTAGTATCGATCGCTACCTCGGACGTAGCCATGACGGATTCTCCATATGAGGAAGAGATAAGCCGTCGCACACAGCTCACCTTGTGTCAGCATGAGATTGGGCATCATAGAGCAGAGGATACAGTTGCTCAACTACAGCAGAACGGACATTTGTGGCCTACCGCTCTGGAACTTGCACAAACAGTTAGGAGAAACTGTCGCACATGTCTAGGACAGAGGGTGTTACGAAAGGGATTTCACCCGATGATTAATATAACGGCAAAGTATCCGTATCGTATTTTGATGTGTTTACTACACTTACAGGTAGTCTATAATCTATTCTGCCTCCTGGTTGTCTACACGCTAGTATACTTACTGTTAGTCTGTAAGCTATTCTACCTCCTGCTAGTCTACAATCTAGTATACCTACTGATAGTCTGGAAGCTATTCTATCTCCTGGTTGCCTACTGGTAGTCTGTGAGCTATTCTACCTCCTGGTTGTCTACACCCTAGTATACTTACTGTTAGTCTGTAAGCTATTCTACCTCCTGCTAGTCTACAATCTAGTATACCTACTGATAGTCTGGAAGCTATTCTATCTCCTGGTTGCCTACTGGTAGTCTGTGAGCTATTCTACCTCCTGGTTGTCTACACGCTAGTATACTTACTGTTAGTCTGTAAGCTATTCTACCTCCTGGTTGTCTACACGCTAGTATACCTACTGTAAGCCTGTAAGCTATTCTAACTCCTGGTTGTCTACTGGTAGTCTGTGAGCTAATCTACCTTCTGGTTGTCTACACGCTAGTATACCCACTGGTAGTCTGTAAGCTATTCTACCTCCTGGTAGTCTACAAGCTACTATACCTACTGGTAGTCTGCAAGCTATTCTACCTCTTGGTTGACGACACGCTAGTATACCTACTTGTAGTCTGTAAGCTATTCTAACTCCTTGTTGTCTACTGGTAGTCTGTGAGCTATCCTACCTCCCGGTTGTATACACGCTAGTATACCTACTGGTACTCTGTAAGCTATTCTACCTCTTGGTTGTCTACACGCTAGTATACCTTGTGGTCAATATACAAGTACTTAGATTTATTTGATTCTTTTAGGTTTATTACAAGTTTTACAGTGTATCAGAATGATCTGACAAACTGGGTTTTAGTGTTTTGCTGGTTTTACAGCACATGACCAATGACTCATTTTAAGAGTCAGTCATTTTAGGATTACTGTTTATAATTATTAATAAATGAACAACGTCCCCCTCCCCGGGGAGGGAGAACGTTGAGATACAGTTATCTAGCGTAAACTTACTACAACCTACTGGTAGTCTGTAAGCTATTCTACCTCCTTGTTGTCTACAAACTAGTATACCTACTGGTAGTCTATAAACTATTCTACCTCCTGGTTGTCTACACGCTACTATACCTACTGGTAGTCTGTTGTAGTAAGTACACGTCGAGTAAGTATATCTCAACGTTCTCCCTCCTCAGGGAGGGGGACGTTGTTCATTTATTAATAATTGTAAACAGTAATCCTAAGATTTATGACTCTCAAAATGAGTCATCAATCATGTGCTGTAAAAACAGCAAAACCCTAAAACCCAGTTTATCAGATTATTCTGATAAACTGTAAAACTTATAATCGACCTAAAATAATCAAATAAACTACGTACTATAGTATTCTGACCACAACCCCCCCAAACTAAAACACTGGCCGAATCAGTGTGCTGCTAGTTTCAGAGAAGATAAGAAATACTAAAATACCTTATGTGCTTGCAGTTATCCTCCTAAAGCTAGAGCAGTGTGCTGGCAGTTATCCTCTGAGAGCTAGAGCAGTTCGCTGGCATTTAACCTCTGAGAGCTGGAGGGCTCGAAGATCACGTTTCGAGTGTACCGTTCGACCAACTGGTCGTCAGGTAATTAACATTAGAGTTGGGCGCGTTGGCGCTTACGTATCCGTGTTTGCGAAGCTTTATGGTAGGCCACGATATCGTTAGCATCATCAATTGCTTCCGCTGTTCCCCACGTTGGTTCGCCTTCCCGCCATCTCACCAGGTATTCCAATTTCCCTGTCTCATCATTAGTACGGTGTGTAATAATGTGGCGAAACTCAACATTTCCTTCAGTCCACAATTCATCGATAAGTGGAGTGTCTGTGCGTTTATGCACCAACCGAAGGAGTTCCACCCGTACCGGTTTGTCCTTGAATTCTGGCGGAACGGAACCATCTTTGTTCGCTAACTCATAGCGTTGCCCGTGTCTGGCCTTTACAACTTATGTCCCAAACAATGGCCGCATGGCCTTAGTTGTGCGGCCTTCTGAACGTGCCATAACCACGTCCCCTTCATCGAGGTGTACCAAGTCATGAGCATGCAAGGCGATCAAATGTCTTCGTTAGTTTGCTTGTATACTTCTTGGTAATGTGGTGGAGAAATCGGCAGGATGGTATCCTGCAACTGGGCTAGCCGTTGTGCCCAGGTGTCATTCGTTATTGGCTGGTATTTAGGCAACTCGTCAGTGAAATCGGCAAATGGGACGTGACGGCGGCCAAAGTATACGCTGAACGGTGCACTCTTATGGCGGCGGGATATACGAAGGTTCTGGTACAGCATCGTAAACGGAAGGCGTTCGTCCCATCGTAGAGGAACCGCCTCGAAGCATTGTCTAATGGAACGTGTAATTTCCTTATGACGGCGTTCCGCTGCGCCCAGCACTTGGGGTCGATATGGTGGCGACACCTTATGTAACATCCCCACTTCTTGCACCAAACGCTCCGCTACTTTATTGGTGAATTCATTCCCCATGTCGTTGAAAACCATGCTCGCCAAAAATCTCTACGAGTGTCTGTGCCGTGGTCTCCTTCGTCTTGTCCGGTGTGGCTCGGATGACGGAGTAGCCAGTGGCGATGTCCAAGACGTGAAGTATATAATTGTTCTTGCGTCTGGACTCCAGTGGCATTGGGATGTAATCCACTTGGATATGGTCCCATGGATAGCGTGCGTCAATACTAATCATCGGGTGGAAGCCTTTACGAAGCGTATCCTGGCCCAAACACGTGGCACACTGCCGCTTTACCTCTGTGGCTAATTCTAGTGCCCCAGGCCATACATGACCGTCCTGACGGAGTTGTTGGACTGTGTCCGCTGCCCCATGATGTCCCTGTTCATGTTGTGCTTGTGTAAGCCGTGTGCGTCACTGTTGCTCTGCCGGAGTCGCCCGTTCAAACGCTGATTGACTTTTGGCGTCCGCCATTGCCACTGAGATTTCGCGCGCTGTGTCTAAGCACATGACGCTGTGAAAACAGGGGGTCCAACTTGAACCCGTTGGGGGGTCCCACCCGTGCTACTACCGTATGTCCCCAAAGTGTCTTCCCGCAGGCGTACTTGGCATGCTTGAGGAATGTATGGGGTGTTCATGGGACCAATAGTGGATCTGTTTGCAATAACTGCTTGAACAAGTCAAACCATGGTGCTCTTGGTATCCATGGCAAACATACCGTTGCCCGTGCGCCGTCCGCTCGTATCTTGCGTAACATCCTATATATCTGTTTCCAAGGTGGGTTCATCCATCCGTCAACTGTCGACCAGTCGTGAGCAAACGCGCCTTCTCCCTCGTCCTTAGTCCAGAATCTAGGGAGCTGAGCGTTGGGTGGATCTGCAAATACATTTACGTCGTTCGGACCGAAGTGTTGTTGCGCTTGTTCAAAGTAACTAGGGAATAACTGCCAACAATCCGTATACAGTATTTCAGGTTTGTCCTACTCCGCTGTTCCCTCATGCACTCTACTCAACATGTCCGGTAGCACATTCGTCTCTCCTGGTATGTGTGATATGGTGAAGTTGAACGCCGCGATGATGTGGTGCCATCTCTGAAGCATCGGGTTAAGCTTGAGCTGTGTGTTCATATATACCAGGGCCTTGTGGTCGGTGAAAACTGCAAACCGTTGTTCTTCCAAATACTCCCCAAAATGTGTGAGACCATATACTAGGGCGAGTAATTCCTTCATTGGTGTGGCATAGTTTTGTTGGGCATGATTCAGAGTTTTGCTAAAGAACATTAAATAGTGTTTCTTCCCGTCGACCCATTGGAATAGCGCTCTCCCCAAACCGTAGTCGCTCGCGTCGGTTTCCAAGTTCAAGGGTATACCGTCGACCGGAAAGTGCAAAGCGACCGTATTAACCACAGCATCCTTCATGGCTTGCCACGCTAGTGCGTGCCTTTCCTGCCATCGGTCGCCGATCAACTCTTTCGGTTTGAGCTTGCAAAATTCGCACAACGGTGCAACCGTATTCGCAAAGTTAGGGAGATGCTCATGGAGATAATTCGCCAACCCTAAGGCAGAGGCTATATCTTTGTACCGTAGTGGGGTAGGCCAGTCAATAAGCTTCGCCTGTTTCGCATGATCAATGTCTATGCCCTTAGCCGACAACTTCTTTCCTAGGATCATCACTTCCGAAATGGCAAAGTGGCATTTGGCAGGGTTGAGCTTGAAACTGTGGTATGTTAAGCGTTGAATCACCTTCCGCACCGTCTCGATATGTTCGTCATAGTCATCACTAGCGATCACGATGTCGTCGATATAGTGATGGACTGGTAAGCCATCCAGTATCGTGCTCAAGGTTCGCTGGAACTGTTGTGTGAGCACGTGTAGTCCAAACGAC
>NW_014040371.1:112251-115038 GCF_001186125.1 Sphaeroforma arctica JP610 | reverse complement strand
ATAACAACCGTCTCTAGATATATAGTAGATTCGTCCGAAAATAAGAAATGTGATAGTGAGGACATAACAACCGTCTCTAGATATATAGTAGATTCGTCCGAGAATAAGAAATGTGATACTGAGGCCATAGGAACCGTTTAGGGTTTTCAGATCCTTGAACCGCCAGAACACCGTCCCCTCGTGGCGCTTTATCGTCTGAGCTGTCCGCTGGTGCGCAGCGGAGCTTGGATGCGGAAGCACACAGGCGATTCCCGCGAATATGTCCTTCGCTTCTGTGTGTTGGGTTGGGTTGGGTTGGGTTGGCGGAGGTGCATCACAAAGAATGAGCCCGCTTTCACAGGTGCAGATGCAAGGCAGTGTACCGGAATACTGCAACCAAAACTGAACTTCAACCCAAAACTAACTATTAGACGACAGGTTACAACGCTCGCCCTGTGTTTTACTGTGGTACTGTTGTGGTACTTAAATCAATCCAAGACTCTTCGGATCTTATCACGCACATCTACATACGGGGTTTGCAGGTGCAAGGACTTGGTACAGTCCTCTGCTGACACCATGTTGTGATCGGGTTCTCTGGTCTTAATAGGCAAATTAATACATCGCATCTAAAGCATAGACCGCATATTGCCTCAACCACTCCGCGACGAATGCACTGAACTGACCCATACACATCGCACACCCAGGCTTACAGCGCGAACAAGACACTCAAGAAATTCTGCAACAGGTGTGTCTTAGCTATACATGTGTGATACATATGGCTCATATGTTGCAGTCCCTTCTGGCGAGTGCGTTCAAGACACGTGTGGGTTGTAGTGTCGGAATAGGGCACGCCTTGAGTTATACACATACGAGCACGAGTTACCTACCCCGAGGAATCGACGGTGTGTGGTCATACAGTAGATTCACATCGGAAGGCTCCATGGCGTCGCCAAGATGCAACGTGCGCACTTGAATTGCTCTGAAGTCCACTTCCAAAAGACCACCTGTTTGATCGGCCATAGCTACCGTTTAGCTCAGCATACGATGGCTCCATGTAGTGTCTCAATAAAGTATCATCTACATTGTTGAGGCTATGCAGGATGCTGGCTGATATATATACCACATCAAAGTGGTTGTCATAGGCACTGCAGGTCAGTACGTCCAACACCCAAAGGCGGCACCCCAAACATATTTGAACATATATATATATATATATATATATATATATACAAATATATACATATATATATATATATGTATATATATATATATATATATATATATATTTCTATGTCGATATAGCTGCCACTACGGTGGGATACACCCATATCTATACTTGTCTTCAACTCCATCCACCTCTTCTTAACGAATCACTCACTTCCAAACTGGCTTAACCACTCACTTGCAGCTGAGCTTGTTTACTACTGGGCCAACTCACCTGAGTCGATTTCTTCAACGGTGTAGGTGGCACTACCCGACTCATGAGCAGTGATGACTGCGTCGCCGTATGTGTTGGTTTTTTTGAGTGGGATGCCTATCTGTAACAAGTGTGCGTTGTGACAATGGAGTTACCACAACACTGACAGTAAGTTGATGCATGTACAGAAACACGATTGGCTACAAACAGGACAAACCTTTTGATCAAACGATAGATGGACTTGTTGTGGGACGACACATACTTATCGCGTGTGCGATGTGACCACGGTAGTTGTCACAACATTACCGGTACTTGCAAAGTAAAGCAGTGATTGGAATATAGGTCAAAATAAGACCAAGATAGACCTGGTGTAGGTCATCGCGTAGTAAAGCATTGACTAGAACATAGGTCAAAATAAGGCCAAGATAGACTTTGGTGTAAAGATAGACCTGGTGTAAAGATAGACCTGGTGTAGGCCACCGCGTACTTACCATGGTCCCCACTTTGAGAAAGGCGAAGGGATTTATACTGTCCATTCGGGACACATTCTGGTGCACAGAGAGATCGGAATATTACACAGAGCAATGGCCTGTGGGTGACTCGGCTACCACGACGCCCACATAAGACCTGTGATGAGCGGAAGAGCGGATCATTGGTATACACGGTGCACACACAATGATGTACACATAAGACCTGCTATGAGCCGAAGAGTGGATCATTGGTATACACAATGTATACAGAACAATGCCCGAGATGCTTAGCAAGATAGGGGCCACACCTCTCATGTGACATAACATGCCAAGCCCAAAGGTGACGTAACATACCAATCGTCATTCCATCTCCACGTAGCGTAGACTATGAAGCCCACCAAAGAAGACTGTTCGCATGGGGTGACATCTCTGACGTACATTGATGTCTCTGGAGCGATGCTCATGAGGCCAGGGTGTACTGTTTCTGTGTGGGTCACACAACCACTCGATATACTTGGATATGGCGATGGTGTGTGCAGAGTAGGGGTCAAGTAGTCCAACGATCCAACCTTTTCCGACTAGAGATATTATGTGCATGTGGTACGGTGATATATACTTATACATACTTTACATACATATACATATATGTATATATATATATATATATATATATACATATACATATATATATATATATATATATATATACATATACATATATATATATATATATATATATATATATATATATATATATAGATATAGATATAGATATAGATATATAGATATATATATATATATTATATATATATATATATATATATATATAAATATATATATATATATATATATATATATATATATATATATATATATTTGTTCCATATTGGGTATATAGTTTTTAATATCCTACATCTATTG
>NW_014040371.1:106008-108600 GCF_001186125.1 Sphaeroforma arctica JP610 | reverse complement strand
ATATTAACTATTGAAAACAACATGTATACCACCGACCTTCTTCGAGTAGTTTTCGATGCTTATCTGGTGAAGCAAATCTTAGGTACACCTTGATAAGGTGTATAGGTCTAAGTGATTGCCGGGGTCCAGCACAGTACCATTGACCAGACAATGTACAGCCCAGAGTGGGTTACAAACGTTGTTTCCGTCGTTCTGTGCCCTGAGTGCCTGGGCACGCTTCTTTGAAGAAGGAATGATGACATGAAGATCATTCCTTATAGGTGTTGTAATCTCCGTCCGATAAGTTGTCACAGTATGTCAATGAAGTGGATAGACAACCCTTTTTTTTAAATAAAAATATAAATAAAATCTCATGGTGTTTGGCATGTTTGTCTGGGACGTGCACTTTTGTTATAAGCATTTCGATCCGATGTGTACGCCCGCCTTTCATAAGGAACACCCTCTAACTCTACGCAAAAGTAGTCATAACACACAACCACCCACGAAGTGAATGTCCTGCCATAGATACACCTGTCAGCATGAGTGTCTGCCGAATGGTTACAACCCACCTCAAGCTGAGCACTGGTTTCATCCGCGAGTATGTAGTCACAACTCTGGTCCACACGGTGCACCACGGACCCTCCCGCACACGTGATCAATCTACTCCAGGATTTCTATGATCGAATGATGAGAACACATGCGGTGCGGCTCATGGCCAATCATTACATACAACAACCGGTAGTAGTATTACGTTAAACGGAAGTAGGGGCTTCTATAGTGATGATCAGAACGTATACATAGTATTACGTTAAACGGCAGTACTGGCTTCTATAGTGATGATCAGAACGTATACGTTTAGCGCCTTGAAATAACTAAGACTATGCCTATAATGATGATGGATAGTACGTGCTTCACAGTTAACAAGCGGGCTTCTATAGTGATGATCAGAACGTATACATTTAGCACCTTGAAATAACTAAGACTATGGCTCTAGTGATGATGGATAGTACGTGTTTCACAGTTAACAAGTGATACTTGCTGCTCGTTCATACCAGCGCGAGAGCCGTAGCAGCGTCACATTACCGGGAGTAGTAAGTTACTCTCGGATAGGTCATTCCTTTAGAGTACATTCTCGCTTGAGCTGCAATTGGTGAACTGGCCCCAAACAACACGTGACACACGACGTATATCACTTGTGTACATACCCTCAAAGCAGTGGTCCAAGCACACATTGGCTGGTATAAGCACCTTTTTTGGTACAAGTCCACTTTGCAGACCTTCGTTCAGGCCTTTATACCAATCATGCTGATGTCAATGCGACCAATCATTGCAAAGCAATGACCAATGCTTAACGTACACCCTACCTTGAATGGCTTTGTCCCTCCTACTAGCACAGCAAGATTTTCAAAAACTCGGTGGCGTCTCATATGTATAGGTGTACTCGGAGTTGGTGCCAACTCCATCACACGGTCGGGTATATGTCCTGGCGGCAGCTCATAGCCCTCGGTGCTGAGCAGATAGTTTTCCTCGAGGCACGCGTCAATCCATGCGAACTTCACGCACCGTAGATCTAAGAGGACACACAAGCACACAAGAGCAAGAGAAAAGAAAAGAGGCACTGTACGTTGAGCTGAGATTGATGAGAAAGGTTGCAAATCATTTTGGATTGCGCATACGAGAGGCCGCATGCATGAGGTGGCGTTTCGGGTGGGATGGGAAGGACGTCACTATCGCACAACACCACTGTTGTCTGTATTGAGACTATGCAACAGAGATAGGCTCCGTATTCGACAAGGCACAGACATTCATCCCCTTCATTGCACCAAGCACACCAAACACGGGTGTGAAGGCGTTCTGGTGGATAGTCGGCGGGGGCCCCCCTGGACTTACTTCTGGCCACTGCCTCCAAGTACTTGACGGACATCGTGGGGTTGTGGGCCAGAAGATACACACAGTTCAACCAGCAGTCGTCCGTCAGATCACTGAAGCTCCGGAACACAGTACCCCCGTGCTCCTCTATTAGCATGGCCGTGACCTTGTTCATAGCAATGGCGGGGTGTGAGATCACAAAGCCCACCCCAGCAAAGACCTCTTCCTGATCTGTGAGGGATGGAATGAGCGTATGCGTACGGGAGGGATGTATGCGCGATGGTGAGCATCTGTGGGTAGCTATGTAGCTGTTTGCTGACATGAAAGTGTGGCCTGCTTGCGATGCGTCATAGCAGGGAAGTGATCTACCGTGGATGTTGCTGGCTGTCCTATCGCGTGCGAGCTTGCTGTGTCTGGAGAAGCGGGGTGCGGATGGAACAAGCACGCACGTCACAGTCGGTGGTTATTGCATTGATCCACACAGTCGGTGTCCATTGCCTTATCCCACTCCGTCAACATATATCGAATGCTGTGTGGTGCATACAGTGTACTAGCCTGCAATTGTACACATCAGGTGTATCAATACCACACACACACACACACACACACACACACACACACACACATATATATATATATATATATATATATACATCAGGTGTATCAATACGCCCTGGATCAACTGTGTGTGCAACCTACTTTTGAGAGAGGGCGATATCGATCTGAGTCGCAACTCAGCCTGCA
>NW_014040371.1:98019-101390 GCF_001186125.1 Sphaeroforma arctica JP610 | reverse complement strand
ACACANACACACACACACACACATATATATATATATATAGTATTATATATATATATATATATATATATATATATTGTGTTATTTTGTGTGTTGGTGTCTGTTTAAATGATATATGTACATGTATATGTATATATATGTGAATGTGTTCATGTATTTGCATATATATGTATGTATGGATATGAATATATATTTTTCTTTTACCTGCTTGCTTCATATACATCTGTCTACACGCACGTGAAGATTCATTGTCGAATTTTACACACCAGACACACTACATACGAACTACTTAACCGCTGTCCACATGCACACCGGAGTCGTATACTGCACACTAGTACGCATACCCGCGTTTCTGATCCACATTTCATAACACACCAGATGTACATGCTTTATTCTCACAACCTTGTCTGTACGCACCATACACTACAATATATTTGTCTTTAAATCATGGCGTATGGAACCGTGCACACCTGAGACACACGTTGTATACTCCTTCACCCTATGGTCTACAATCTACATGCATTGTGTACAGAACAGACGTGTCTACATGTACGCGACGCTGGACTATATCGAATAGGGCATAACAGATACACACGCTCTATCTTTCGCAATCCTTGTCTGTATACTTAATAGTGTGGCTGTGAGCCGAATGAGTTTTTGCCCGCTGGTCCGGCTATGCCTTTGACCGTTGCCGTGGTGCATGTTATATCAAACAACCTCACAACAGATACACATGCTATCTATTCCGCAATCCTTGTCAATGTACTTTATATACTATCTATTCCACAGTCCTTGTCAATATACTTAATATACTATCTATTCCCCAATCCTTGTCAATATACTTAATATACTATATACTCCACAATCCTTGTCAATATAATTAAAATACTATATATTCCACAATCCTTGTCTGTATACTTAACACACGAACGACCTTGTGTTCCCCACTAATGCACAGCGGGCCACTTCCACGAGTCGATCGAGAAGTACTCTGCAGCCATTGACCTCAACCCCACTGTAGCCTCGTATTGGTCTAACCGCTCATTCGCATATATCAAAACGGAAGCATTCGGATATGCCCTCGTAGATGCTGATAAATGTATCGAGATCGACCCCAAGTTTGTCAAAGCGTATGTATGCATGTTTGTATGTATGTATGTATTTGTGTGTGTATGTATATATGTATAAATGTATGTTTGTATGCATGCATGCATGTAAGTAGGTAGGTAGGTATGTAGGTATATGTGTATGTATGTATGCATGATTCAGTCCTTGATCGTTGCGTGGGTTTAGCAACGTATATTCAATGTCCTTGGAAGGGACGTGCGTGAGTTGTATCTTGAGATGGGCGATTTGATTTCATCAAATTTTTCCACAGTATCATTCCACAATGCTATGAGATCAATGCCTGAATAGTGAGTGACTGGTTTAAAGGCGCCTTTCTGTATCCAAAGCTGCGTGTAGTCGATTGCAATACCACTGTACTGTAGATATTCGGCTGTCAAGTAGTATATACCATAAAGTGATGGGCTGTGTAGCATGCAGATGGTGTACGAATCAAGTACACTGGGTGTACCTACACTATGCACCTCCACCGTTGCATCATCACCAGCACTACCCCTGTTGTACTGTCCACTGCACAGTAGTACCATGTCACCACACATCTATACCCCACCAGCACTACCCCTGTTCTACTGTCCACTGCACATCAGTACCATGTCACCACACATCTATACCCCATCAGCACTACCCCTGTTATACTGTCCACTGCACAGTAGTACCATGTCACCACACACCTATACCCACGCCATACGTTCCTTGTTCACAGTTACTACCGACGAGCCTCGGCTAACTTTGCGCTGGGCCACTACAAGGAGTCTCTGAGAGACTTCCATCGCGTGGCAAAGGCCAAGCCACGCGACAAAGACGCACAGAAGAAGTTCAAACAGTGTCAAACGCTGGTCAATAAGATGCTCTTCGAGGAGGCGATCTCATCGGATCGGTAAGCCGAGTACGCATGCAACTGACAAACAAGGTTCTTATTGGCCTGTTTAAATGTAGACAGGTGCACATGGCAAGATGTGTACCACAGTTTACCGGTTTGATGGACTCTCGAAGCTGAGCTGCCACACTCTGGCCAATCGTACAAACAGAACAAAAAAAAATACCTAACCTAATTCAGCAGTCAAAACCGATTACTGGCATCACAACGTGCAAGTTTCTGGACGCAGATACCCAATTTATGCTAACATCGGCTCATGCCTTGCACAAAAAATACACATAGGAGGGCATGTATATACACTGCTGCATATAAATGTTTGATCTCTTCAACTACCATACCATTGACTACCAGCTATCGTGCGTGTCAACAGCGTGTCCGTATCAGGCCTGACACACTTACGCTTATAAACTGTACAGGGAGGGAGCCAAGAGTGTGGCGGAGGGGTTGGATGTGGATAGCATGCACGTAGAAGACTCGTACGAAGGGCCTCGCCTGGTCGATGGCAAAATCACAAAGGAGTTTGTAGAGGAGCTCAAGACGCACTTTAAGTCCGAGAGGCGACTGCACCGCAAGTTTGTGTATCAGATCCTTCTGCAGGTGTGTGGCTATTGCCTGTCCGTATCACAGGACGTGACTGATTTGCGCGTGTATGTGTGTTACTGTGAGTACGTACAGGTGCGTGTTCTGTGTTCTTTATCCGTGTCATAAGACGTGACTGATTCGTGTGTGTATGTATGTTACTGTAAGTATGTACAGGCGCGTGTTCTGTGCTTTTTGTCCATCCATCGGACTTCGCTTCTTTATGTCATTATCCGTGTTTTTCAAGCCGGTACAAGTCACTTGTATACACTAAATCCCACCAATTGCGCCAGACCTTTATTATTTACGACTCCCAATTTTCTGTTTTGGGACGTTCCTAATTTTTATTTTGGAATGTTGCAGGTCATGACCTATTTCAAGGCGCAAAGTACACTCGTGGACGTCAAGGTGCCCAAAGACGGCAAGTTCACCATCTGCGGAGATATACACGGACAGTACTACGATTTATTAAATATCTTTGAGCTCAATGGCACCCCATCCGAGACCAATCCCTACCTGTTTAACGGCGACTTTGTAGACAGAGGCTCGTTCTCGCTGGAAGTGATCCTGGTGCTGTTCAGTTACAAGGTGTGTAGAAGTGATCCTGGTGCTGTTCAGTTACAAGGTGTGGAGAAGTGATCCTGGTGCTGTTCAGTTACAAGGTGTGTAGAAGTGATCCTGGTGCTGTTCAGTTACAAGGTGTGTAGAAGTGATCCTGGTGCTGTTCAGACTAGTAGGTGTGTAGAAGTAGGTACTCCTGGTCGTCCTTGGTTACCACGTTAACGTAGGTTGG
>NW_014040371.1:73344-97999 GCF_001186125.1 Sphaeroforma arctica JP610 | reverse complement strand
CGGTACGTTACGGTACGTACGTACGTTACGTACGTACTAGGTTCTGTACTACGTAGNGTAGTAGTAGNGTACTCGTGNNGTNGTACTAGCTGNGAATGATCTGGTGCTGTTCAGTTACAAGGTGTGTAGAAGTGATCCTGGTGCTGTTCAGATACAAGGTGTGTAGAAGTGATCCTGGTGCTGTTCAGATACAAGGTGTGTAGAAGTGATCCTGGTGCTGTTCAGTTACAAGGTGTGTAGAAGTGATCCTGGTGCTGTTCAGTTACAAGGTGTGTAGAAGTGATCCTGGTGCTGTTCAGTTACAAGGTGTGTAGTGTAGGTGTGCCCATGCCGCACCTTGCTGTTGAGAACGGGATCGAAAGTCGTGACCGATTCTGCGCTGTCCAGGCTCGCAGGGTTGCTGTCTCTGCACAAAAGTGTTGCGCGAACTCCCATGTGTTTAACGTGTTTGCGAACCTTCTAGTTTCGAGGGCTGCCAAGTGAGTGGTCGTACACCGGATAGTCCACTTCCTATCCGATATAGTCGCCCGTGTCACGTTGCACGGTAGATTTTCCCCTGTGTACACACGCACTTCTTCTCGCTTCCTATGCCTGTTTAGTTCATATACTCAGGGCACCAGGGTTGTCTGACGCTCCCTCTGACGCATGCGATCAAAGCTATTGCCCTTTACCCGTCTTTTTGTATCACTCCTTTAGCCTAGACCCACAGTTTATAATAGCACGCTCGTCTGCATATGCTCACACACCACTTTCAACTCACACTCAATAGCTGCTATACCCCGAGCACAAAGGATTCTCGTGATAGCACCTCTTATATACACCACCCCCCAGACACTCCTCCCCACACCCTATTCCTCGGCACAGCTGCTACACCCCGAGCACAAAGGATTCTCCTGATAACACCCTCTTATATACACCCCACACACACACACCTCCCCACACCCCATTCCTTGGCACAGCTGCTATACCCCGAGCACTTCTACATGGCCCGAGGCAACCACGAGAGCACCAACATGAACAAGATGTACGGATTCGATGGCGAGGTCAAGGCCAAGGGATCGGATATCATGGTAGAGCTGTTCCACGAAGTGTTCAGGACGGTGCCTCTGGCCCATTGCATCGCCGGCAAGGTGCTGTGCGTGCACGGAGGCCTGTTCAGTGAGGACGGGGTCACCTTGAATGATTTGAGGAAGGTTGATCGCTTCCGCGAGCCCCCAGATTCAGGTACGTAGGGGCTCTGTATGTACCAGTTAGAACATACTTGCACATGTACCCAACGCGTATACGTACACGCATTGCCTGAGCGTCTATCACGTGACATGCCATTGTGCTGCAGGTGGGGCTAGCGTAGTGACCGAGCCTTCACAGCAAGTGGCCTGTGCGTGCTTGTCTGGTGGCTCACAGCAAGTGGTCTGTGCGTGTTTGTCTGGTGGTTCACAGCAAGTGGTCTGTGCGTGTTTGTCTGATGCTTCACAGCAAGTGGTCTGTTCGTGCTTGTCTGGTGGTTCACAGCAAGTGGTCTGTGCGTGCTTGGCTGGTGGTTCACAGCAAGTGGTCTGTGCGTGCTTGTCTGGTGGTTCACAGCAAGTGGTCTGTGCGTTCTTGTCTGGTGGTTCACAGCAAGTGGTCTGTGCTTGCTTGTCTGGTGTGGTGCATGTTGCTGTATCCGTATGTACCCACACCTTAGTGAGCAATAGCTCTTCCGCAAAGCCGTCAGACTGACACAACTGTCTATGTCATGCACAACCCTCTCTGTAGTCGGCATGTGTCCTTTTATGCCAACTCAGCGATCATGTGTTCGCTGACATGTGTGTGCGCAATGCAATAGCCCGATAAGCGGGGATTCAGGTTCCTTCTAGCTTTGTGTACTTCATATCGCCAGTATAGATTTTGCGCAAGTATTTACCCCCTGGGATTGAGGTGCCTGACCAATCAAGTATTGTGTTTGTTATCCCAAGCTTTTGCTATATATATATATATATATATATATATATATGTGTGTGTGTACGTATGTATGTATAAATATATATATATGATGGATATTTTATTAGTATCTCTGTGCGTAGTAGTCTAGGCTATCTATACGTCGATTGCCTCATTCTCCCATCATTGTTTTATATATATGTATATATATATTCAAAGTATTCACACATTTGCGTGGCATGTACCTATTTCTTTTTTCAGGACTCATGTGTGAGATGCTGTGGGCTGACCCTCAGATCTTGCCTGGTCGTGCGCCGTCCAAGCGTGGTGTGGGTCTGCACTTCGGACCTGATGTCACAGATGCATTCTGCAAACTAAACGGTCTAGGTATGGGAAACTCACTGGTGAACTGCGATGTATACGTTATATGTTATTCAACCATACACTGTCTAGTTCTGTGTGGCCTTGGAATATGTATGCACTTGTTAATTAACGCTTACGTATATATATATACAGAGCTCTCCCAATGCAATTATCTCAACACTTGTTATAACAATATTTTATTGAACTCACTCTGTCTTTGGGTCACAGATTATGTGGTACGTAGTCACGAGGTGAAGGACAACGGATATGAAATCCACCATGACGGCAAGTGCATCACCGTCTTCTCAGCACCCAACTACTGGTATGTCTTGACACCTATTCTCGCTATGGGCATATATACAAACACATACGAACACATTCACGCACATGCACGCACACACACACACTCACACTCACGCGCGCATGTATTCTGATACATTACTCAGTATTTGATAGACTGTGACTCAGTGGCCCATGCGCTGCGTGGATCCTGCCCAGCAGCACGCATCGCGCAGTACGTCATCAACAGTCAGATCAGGGATGTCTCCCCCCAAGTTGCCAGTATACTCTTTATCTATTACGGTTGCACGTGCCCAATCTCAATGAGAAGCTCTCGTGTTTTAGACTTGTCGTATCGTACACGACGCATGCTCTGCCTCACACGTTGCCTGGCAACGGTTACTAGGCAACTACGCAACCGCTGCCTATGTTCCATATAGGTAGCGGGTCTCAGAACGCATGTGTTATCTAGTGCATATCCATCCTCGTAAGTTTCTTTTGCGGTAACGGCCTCTCCATGTCGATTAGCGTATCAGTGACATGTAAGCTATCTCATATACGGACTTTGCCATGTGAGCTATCTCATATACTGACTTTGAATTAGAATTAACTCTACCATTGGTTGATACCTACAGTGATCAGATGGGCAACAAAGGAGCTTTCATCACGGTCAGGGGCGATGACTTCACGCCCAAGTTCACAACGTTCGGGTCTGTGGTATGTGCTACACTCAGAATCACTATACAGACTGGCGTAGGCGCAATTATAATAATACGTGTGTTGCGTATCAAACACAAGATGAATGGTACATATTTAAATGTGATTGGCCGGGCACCATGGTATAGTTGGGTAGAAGAATGTCTTTCCTTTTATCGGGGCGTTGTAGGTAGTCGCGACAAGAGTCATTGAACCGAAACATTGTGTGTAAGCTCGCTTGGTTTTGGTATAGTAAGCAAGATTTATTGTGCATGAGCATATATTGACACGCGCATATACTGAGAATTCTGAAACAGTAGTCAACATCAAGCGCTCCAAGAGGTTACAGCAGGATCATATACTCTCGAAATGATTTTCTCATTGCTACAGGCCAGCACAATGACGCATGTGTTCACAGGTTACTATTGATTCGCATAACAAGTTTGTCCTCATCGCAATTGCACGCGAGTATTTGCCTATTTTTAGCCCCATACTCTTGAACTAATTGTCCTCACACACCCCATGACCCATTGTTTTCCTTTGTCCTCCTACCAGCCGCACCCCAATGTCAAGCCCATGGCGTACGCTTCACCCTTTAGCATGTTCGGATTATAGTGCGCAAAATCGTTTGGTGTCAACGCAAAATAAATGGATGTCACATGTCAGCTCATAGCCTAAAGACGTCAACCTGTCAACGAGACCTGTTGACGGGCAAAATGTGATATTACACAGCGCGAACAGACGATCCGAATCAAGTAAAGCATTATGTATTCAAAGTGTTTTGAGAAAGGGATAGGAGGAGGGGGGGGGGGTCTATTTTAAATCGCCCTGGTCGCGACTTATATTTTACGTTTCGAAAATCAACAACAACACCACATGTAATTTTACCTCTACAGACACTACTCAATACAGTCCGCTATCTGGTTGTGAGTACAAGTAGATGAATTTAAATTGAAATTGGAGCGAATTTAGACATCGCATACAATTTATTTCTATTTAAGTGCTGTAAATAACTACATTGGGCTTTTGAGGCTGCCTGTGACTTTCCGGACTTGCTTATGTCGATAGTACGGAAACGGACTTGATGTTAATACCGGGGGGGGGGGGTGATATCGAGATTTTTTCTCAACCCAATTCGCTTGTGCATTATTTTACACCGTCATTTGGTCTTCCACTCTGACAGGCTTTTCCACTCATAACTTGCACTATAGCCGACGACGATAGGTATTCATCGTGCGCCGTATCCATATCATCCAGGTGCGGGTTAGCGATCCACAGCATGACAAGTTCATCAAGGTTTTCAGTATAGAAGGATTTGAGTAAAAATTACAACATAGAATTATGTATCAGTCCTCAAATGAAAAGCAAAATGGCAGCCACTTACCTTAGTGAACACATCCGTGAGCCGCGCGTGTTCCATCTGTAAGGCATTGATCATAGCGGCTGGATACATGACGCCAGCAGCATTGAAGGTATGATGTATCAATGGGCCTCTCACAACAACCTCTTCAGAGCCTTTTAATTATCTGCCCATCAAACACGAATATTGGTGTGCATCCAAGATTGTTCGTACACTGTTGGCTATATGACGTAAACACATTGACAATCGCCTCTGTCAATCCGTTATACCACCAGAATTGTGAACGTGAATACTATTTGCAATCTCTGCCGCACTCCTATAATTTTTGCACGTTCTAGCTAATGCAACACGTATAAGGAAAGAATCATCTGTAATACAGTGTTTTTCCTCAGTATGTGGTCGTATTTTTGATATATGTTCGCCCTTTTGACAAAGTTTAGTCACCGATACCCCGTCCACCAACACTTCTTGGCGTAGACCCTCGACACCTATCGTGATAGCTACTTACAACTACTATGTGTCTCACAAAAAGCGAGGTTATATAAAAGAATTTCAAAAACACGCGTAATGTTAGATAAGAAAATAGGGCTACGCCCAATTTATTTATTTTTGAAAGTTCGGTATTTTTTGGGGCTATTAATTTTGGCTGACTTTCCGGATGACCGGGGAGTCGGGACTATTTGTTTTTATATAAAAACAAATACAAGAATAATAATAAAATTCGACTATGTATGTACTACTATATATATGTCTAATTTAGAAGGCTATGTTCAAATGTAAAGTTAAATGAATCCGTTGAATTTAAAATAATAAAAAAGGACAGCTGTAAGATAGCAAGTCTGTAACTCATATATACCTCTAAATATATGCCAACTTTCTCAACGATAGGACATCATTTTGAGCGCAAAATTATTATATTTATATTTATTGGCATCGAATACCATTTCATCATATTCTTTATGACTTCATCTGATGATCTCTAAATAACACAATAAAAATGACATGTATGTAAAATTTTAAATATTGAGTGTAAATATTTAGATTTTACAGTTAAGTGCCAGCCGTGTCGGCGTCGCACTGTTTGCCGTTTGGACTTGTGGGCTTATGGCATACCACATAATTGCATGTGGCCAATGGCCATGTGCTGATTTCAGGAGATGTGCATGGTCGTTTTTTACAAAAAAAATATAGTTATAAAAGCACCTGACTTGGAAAAAGACGATGGTCGGAATTGTTTCCGCCTCGTCGGCATTGTTCTAAACATGGTTTTATTTCCGACATGTCGGACGACGGTCGGAAATAGGCGGTCGGAAACTATGACAAACAAAAGTTTTCTAAACCAATCATATCATACGCTCGATAAAACTTTAAACACACACCCATGATATATAAATCTTTATCATTCAGCAATATAGATTCACTGTAGGTTAAGAACAGTGAATACTGAAGTCTGAACAGTGAACACTGAACACTGAACAGTGAACTCTGAACAGTGAACACTGAACTCTGGACATAGTGAACAGTGAACAGTCAACAGTGAACAGAGAACCCTGAACCAGTGAACAGTGAACTCTGAACACTGAACACTGAACACTGAACACGGAACAGTGAACAGTGAACAGTGAACACTGAACAGTGAACAGTGAACACTGAACACTGAACACTGAACACTGAACACTGAACACTGAAAGTGAACACTGAAAGTGAACACTGAAAGTGAACACTGAACAGTGAGAACTGAACAGTGAACAGAGCCGATTGTTCGTGACTTTGTGAACGTAAAATTGAAATTTGAAAATTAGACAATGAAAACTAATAAACTTTACATAGAGCTGTCTACAAACTAGATATATCAGAATAGCAAGTAACAGTGCACAATAAAAGCCACATGATAGTCATTACGGCTCCCAGAGTGTACGGTAATCTTGGCAGGAAATCATGTCCTTCATTCGTGTACTTTAAATTTAAAATAGTGAAGGAAGGAGGGATGAACGTGACGCTGTTGCAATGCAATGCATGCGAGTCAACGATGTTAAAAGAATCGAGTGCAGAATGCAGACGAAGGCTCGTTATGTCTTGCTCAAAACAGAGCGCTGCAGTCTGCATTGAATATAGAGCAATAGTGATGAATACCGCGCCTCATGTCTCAACGTTAGCAAAGAAATCGTATGCAAACAAACGATCAACCGTGACTATTGATCTGAATGCTTAGTGTTGTGACGGGGATGATACTAATTGTACACCCCCTGTCAAAAAACAATGTATTTTAGAAGATGTACCTATGTTCCCAATGAAAGGAATGCATAAGAAGTTCAAGGCGTCCTATCTTCCTGGAGACATCAAGTCTGGGGATAAACTAGATTCGGCACTGACAAAATTCTTTGTACGACACGGGCTTGCAAACAGGGTACTAGACAGCCAATACTTCAAGGAAGTACTGAGTGCAGTACGCGCTGCACCAAATCACCCAATAATCAATAGACACAAGTATTCCGAAATATATGTACCTCTAGAGACGAAAAAAGCTAAAGAAGAAATCACAACGTTGTTTGTTAAGCTAATGCCAGTAACGAGTGCTACAATTTCGATAGATGGTGCCACAGTGCACCAAGAACAACTCATGAATGTGGTTACTAAGTTGGCTGATAGGTACGACCCCATCATGTGGGTATGTTTAATTCCAAAAAGTACACTTTTGATGGTATAACAAAAACTGCTAAATGCCATGCGGATATGTTGGTAGATATTTTAGACACATTGCCGTTTGAAAGACAGTATGTGTTTCTTATAGTGACAGATACTACTGGTAATATGACCTCAGCCTGACCTATTGTCGAGAAAGCGAGACCATGGATATCATGCAGCCATGACTCAATGCATGTTATGCATTTGGTCATGGAGAAGGTCTGTGCTGTGCCTATAATAGCAGAAGTACTGGATGAATGCGACATTGTAACAAAACTATTCTGGTCATGTCCCATATTAATGGCTTAGATAGATGAATTCACATCCGCAGACCGTCAAAGTACGCCTCTGCAAGCTGATATACATAACTTTCAGGATAATTTAGCTACGCACGGAAATATGTGGCGTACATAAAAGATAAGTGCTCAGATAAGAAATTACAAGCAATGATTCGACGATACCAGGATGTCAGATCGTGGGTTAGTTCGACACCCTGGTGGGACAAGATACAAACCATACTTAACATCATGTCCCCAATCCTTGTACTACTCAGATTGGCAGATTCTAATAAACCCACAGCATCAAAGATATCTGCGGCTATGCGAAAAGCGGAGAGTATATGGACAGCACTTACTAGAGGAACGGGGGAAGCCAATGATGTCGCCGAATTAATATTGGCCACGCTTAACAGTGGCAAGCGCGGTAATTGGAAATTTGTACGAGATGATACATTTTATATTGCAGCGGGTGCTCTTGATCCGGCATTTATTGATGAGACAACGATAGGACATTATTATGTGCGCAACGCGGTGCATACGATATTGAGGCGTGTACTAAATGTGGCTCCCAAGGAGGGGTATCAGGAAGCTTTATTTGTCAAGATTATACAGGAGCTATCAAACTACTTCTACAGGCGTGGGGACTATGGTGTAGGTAGTGAGTGTTGGAAAGAAGTGAGCGAAGGTAGTATTGTACTTGACTGGTGGCAGGTATGGGGCATTAATTGCCCAACTGCATTGAAGTACGCTATACTGTAAAATTCGGTCTATCAAGGCTATATTAACGCCTTAGAGTAATTAAACGCGTAGGTACATTCTAAGTATCGTGAAAATATCAAAGTAAATAAACGAAATAAGACTTTTAGTAAAGTTAGGTATGCCTCGTTGTAAGATTCGGTCTAATAAAGGCGATACTAATGCCTTAGAATAAATAAACGCGTAGGTAAATTCTGTATATCGTGTAAATAACGATATAAATAAACGAAATGAGACGTTTAGTAAAGTTAGGTATGCCTCGTGAAAACAGCAATACTCTGCGGGATTGTGAGGCTGAGACATTGCCTATATATAATCCTCTCAGTACTGTTTCCGCCGAAGGGATTTTATTTAGTGTTTCGTTATCGCTCTATTAGAAACTATGGTATGTTTCATTGGGGCGAATCTGAGAGACTCATAAAATCCTCTCTTTAGAAGAAAAGAAAAAAATACATTTGATGTCCTTAGTTCTTGTCTTAACCAATAACTTGCCACTTATCAAGAATTAACGACTTAGCCTTCATCAGACTGGCACATCTGGCTGGCGGATCGGAGGATCAACTAGGTAACGTTAATAGTCCCTAGAAACCTATATTCGGTTGAGCCATCTCGCTACCGAAGTATTCAGATCTAAATAAAGATGGAAAGTAAATATAGTTATATTAATAGAACTAAACCAACTCTTATGTTTGGTATTTTACTGGGGCCTTTTAATGGCCTCGTCCAAATATATGATATGTAAAATGGAAAAGGTATTAATTAATAAAACCATTAAAAACCATTTAGGAAACTTAAGTTCCTCATACTATTAAGAGTACGTTTAGGAAACTTAAGTTCCTCGAACTGCTTAAGAGTACGTTTATACATAGAGTCTAATGTGGAGGCCCGGCTTATTACACAGCCCCCACCCAGCTTTGAGACCCAAGAGAAGCAAGTTGCTCACTCAAGCTGATTATTGGTCAAAAAGGGAAAAACGGGTCGAAAACGTTAAGTAGTATAACATATAGTTAATGTTTCTCAGGCGGAGAAGTTAAATGTTCTCGGTTACCCTGTGAGTTTTGGGCTTAGGTCCAGTAGGTACGTGGTGGTCGACTGGACGTTCCTTACGCTTCAGTGTCTTAAGCATATATGAAGGATGGCTCGGGATAAATACTGTAGGCGGATAAGTTTTAACTTGCGTTCCTTCAGACGATGGAAACATGCTATCTTTTTCAGCTTGTGACTCATGCAGGCGTTTACGCCATTTTCGATTAAAGGCTTTTAAATAGTCTTGATTATCGAAAGCATCTGAAGTCAACTCAGCTATTGTACCGTCTATAAAGCGTGTACGATAGTATGTATAGCCTCCCTTATCCGTTCTCCATATGATGTCTTTAAATTCAGAATGATCAAGAGGGGCATTAGAGTCATGTCTTCATGTGAGTATTATCTCTGTAGTCGGAATACGACTTGTGCCTATATTACGCGCACTAGAACCATCGGGGTTATTTACCTCGTACGTTCCACTTTTAGTGTCTGCTACAGAGATTATATATGGACCTATCCAATTAGATGTTAACTCTGTCACCGACCTGATACTCTGCTATCTTCTTGGTAGTGTTCCAACGCTTTTGCCTTTTTTATAAGGCTATATTGCGTATTTCTCGCAAGCAAGGATATACAACGATATAAATACGTTGTACCTTCTCTAACCATGGTAACTCATGGTGATCAGATTCGTCCTTGTTAAAGGGGATTTGTAACGCACTATATCTGCCACGAAAATAGTGAGCGGGTGTAGTTCCTGTAACCGGATCAGCACACTCGTTCATCTGTGTTTGTACCCACTTAAGGTGGTACGGCCAATCATCTGCATCATCCGTTAATGCAGTAAGCAAGAAGAACTTATATCTTCTATGGCGCGTTTCATTCGCGCCTTGCGTTTGCGGCTTATATGGCATACCTATCTTATGGCATATGCCTGATACAAGTACTAGCGATTCCATAACGTCATCGCAGAAATCACTACCGTTATCAGTGCACATAATACCCGGCCACCCGTGGTCAACAAGGACTTGGAAACATAATTCTGCCACGGTCTGCGTATTCTTATCCTTTAATGGATATAGCAAGTTAAACCGTGACGCCACATTAAAGAAGTGGCATACGTAACTGTCGCCTGTGTGCTCGGACGTGGGCAGGTCAACCAGATCAATTATGACCCTGCGCCATGGAACATCTTCAGTCACGCTCTTAAGCGGTGCGCACTCATAGCGCTTGATCTGATTGAGATCACAGTCTGTACATGACTGATATACTCTGTCAACTAAAGTTGCCAGCTTAGGATGCGCGATCTCATTTCGCTTAGCTTCTTTAAGTGCGTCTACTACGTTCTGGTGCTTCAGCTTATGATTTTGCGTCAGCCAAGCAAGAATGTTTTTATCATTCTGCTCCTCCAGAATAAAGGTAGGGTATTGAGAGTCCACTTGCGTGATTTCTAAGTCTGTAGTGTTTCCAGACGCCTGTTTTGCTTTTGCATGAGTGTCATTAGTGCGCTCATGTGCGTTAGATACACCTGACTTATTAAATAGTCGCATTATATGTGTATACGCTTCAGGATTGTCTTTCATTAACTCTTTTAGAAATAGGGATGAAAGACCTCGGGCTTGGACTTTATGTTATTAAACAGAGTCCTAGCTAGAGACTGACGCTTCTTAACAGTAGTGTCATTAGTAGATTGTATTTCTTGTCCACAGACTTCAAGTGCTGTGTTGCCTTTGAACTACTTAACGTTCAATTGGGTAGAGAGTGGAAATTCTTTGACCTTGTTAAGGAAGGTCTCAGAAGGGGTCCATTTGGTTGTTCCAATGGGACCTATACGACATATTATAGTATGTCTCCAGGGCGTCTTCTGAACGGCTCGGCTATCCTGATATAGGAAAGTATCTACTTCCCAATCTAAATATATTGGCTCGCATTGTATCATGCCTATTAATTTACTGAGCCATGGATCTTTACTCCGTAATGGGCAGCACAACGTGATGGTAGCTTTATGTATATGAACATAATTTAATAGCTGGGCAATTAACTGCCATGGTGGATTAGCCCACGCATTATGTTTGGAGAGGTCTATTTGAAAGGTGTCTCCCACAGGATGATTTAAAGTCCTGTAGTTCGATAGTTGTGCATTATGATGTGCAGCAAACATATCTATGGTATGTGGCCCAAATATTTTTTGAGCCAGTTCAAACCACCTAGGATTCCATTTCCAGTCAGTGGCTAGTAATTACGAAGCGTGATAGCATATCCGGTAAATCGATATGTATTCCTGGCAGATGTTTTACATCAAAATGAAACTTTGATATTGTATCATGCCAGCGACTCAGTATTTGTGAATCGGGTTTCATCTCTTTCATATATTGAAGTGATTTCTGATCACACATCAGCGTAAATGCTGTTCCGTATAAGAAATCACGGAAGTGTGTTAGAGCTGCCACTATGGCTAATAGCTCTTGTTTAACCCTTGGGTAATTCAACTGTGAAGCATTCATTGCTAGACTAAAGAATTGTATATATCTAGGTTTGCTATTAAGAGTACATTTATAATTTACGTACTGCTTAAGAGTACGTTTATAACATAGAGTCTAATGTGGAGGCCGGGCTATTACAATATTCATTATTTCGCAAACAGCCTGTTCCGGTATGGCTGAAAGGGAGATTAAGTTTTATAAAAATAAAGTGACAAAGACAAGAACCCGGCTTGGTAACATACGGAAGCATTACTATTCACCCACCGCGGCTAGCAAGTATTCTCGTCAATGCGAACAAGATATTGTAGACGCCGAGAAAGTAGATGGTATTGGTGAGTTGGATTTGTAATTAGATTACGATGCGGAGGTCGAAGTAGAAGAGCCGAGTAAGAAATAAAATCTTATGGTCACAACTACTGGATCTCAAATGGCATATCTAAAGAGCTACTTAATGGCCACGGAAGGAATGCCTAAAGAGTGTGGTACGTGGCATTCAAATACTACTGTCACTATTGATTGGAATGATATTAATACTGACATGTACAATGCTTGGTTGGACAAAATCAATACATCTGGAATATCTCTTCAACCTATACAAGAAGTCCTCCCCTGGGTTCAAGAACGAGAGCGCAAAATGCGAAGAATCACCATCAAGAACCAAACGTTTATGGAGAAGAAGTATTTATACTTAATATGTCGCTATAGTATCGAATTCATCCGTGGTCTGGTGCGGCATTGGCTTACCCCCATCCTCGCTTCTCGACCGGATTATGACGGATAACCTGGTCCTTCTCGGTATTTCATACTCTGCACTAACCCATTCCGCGCCACTACACGGCGCAGACCTGATCCGTACCACAGAGGTGGGTACTCTACATAGCAGGTCAGCAAGCGAATATATGGAACATTCGATAGTAACAGTATTTTGTCAACAACGGCCCGAATTGACTCGGCACATATCTTCCATTGTCGACTCACTTGGCCCAAGCTTCAAACGGGAATTTACTGACCACTTCTTCCCATCAATCTTTCCTGAACCACTACAGCGACTATGGGAGCCATTCCATATGTTCATACATTGTATCATACATACTTGCCATTTTTGAAAAAAATAAAATTATCCATATAGTATGCAAATCACGTCGGGTGAAACCATATAGTATGCTATTATAGATGAGATTGGCTGGCGTGCCAGGAAAGAGTATCACGCTAGACTAATTCCGTGTGATGAGAACAAGAGGTACAGAGATAATACGTACGAGATGGTAAAAATAGATGACAGCCTATGGAAGCGTATCGGACATGCCTATAAAGATCCTATAGCAGTGAAGATGTTCCCCACGGACAAAGTGATACTGATAAATTGTGCACCAACAGACTTTGATAGCTGTCAAAGTGATGATACGGATGTGGAGGAGCCTGTGAAAACCAAAGATACATCGGATTCGGACAGCAATATACAATACGAGTCCAACAACGACGGAAAGATAACAGACAACGAGAAGGAAATAGAGCCACAAGCAGATGTTGACATACCAGTTACAGAATCAGCAATTGTTGAGCCTGTGTCTGAGCCGGTAGAAACAGTACCGGCTGACAAAAGAGCAGAGCCTGAGCCGCCCCAAAACAGAGCCTGAGCCGACCAAAACAGTAGTGTCCAGCGAGTCTGAGCCGACCAAAACAGTAGTTTGCAGCGAGCCTAAGCCGACCAAAACAGTCCCTGAGCCTGAGGGAGATGTGGAGACGTTATCAGCAACCCCAGCAACCCCAGCAAGCAAAACGTCAAAAGCACGCAACAAGAGAACGACACCTAAAGCGAAACAGAAAGCAAAAAGAAGGAATACTAAGGCTCAGGCACTCCCATCACTTACACAATTGTTAGCACCACAAAATCCCTTTCAACACTCAACGGCACAGATACATTCAACACCCGCACACATACCTGGTATGAGTGATATCAACTCGCAAGCCAGGCGCAGAGACCGCACCATATTGGGCCACGTCCTTACTATCCTGGGCCTCACAATCAATATAATCATCATAATCAATACTATTAATTAAAATACTATGCGTTAATCAATAAAACTATTAATAAAAATACTATGAGTTAATCATCAATACAATTAACATAATATACGTATACAACTATATATATATATAAGTATGTATATTCACTGTCATTTTACTCACTGTCATTTTACGAGCCGAAGATATATGTGATATAATACACCACGCAATGAAGCCCGCCACCAACACCAATTATGAACGAGCCTAGAAAGATGAAGAAATTGGAGAGGGTCAATACTACATAATCAATTCTGTATCGCCAGACATAATGGCTACTCTCGGTGCAACTATGACTCCGAAAAAATAATATTTACAAAGCTATACCATAATTATGGTCACGTCGGAGAAGGAGACAAGATACGGATGAGACAAGAACTCGGGTAAATACGACAACAGGACAACGAGAACATGGATAAGTTTATTCTAAGACTCAACACGAAATTTGTTGAGGCCTTCAATATGAATTTCGTACTTAACGACACCGAGAAGATCATATTTTTAACCGGTGCTCTACATACAAATTAAATCTCTATAGTAACTCACCTGCTTACCGACAGTGCTATGGTACTAAGCTACGGAGCTGCCTTAGCATATGCACAACAGACTGCATTGGAAATTGAAGCCCGTGTTCTGAACACCAATGCAACATCGACTTCGGGCGCTGTCTTTACTGCCACTACTAACAGAAAATGTCACAAATGCAAAATTTATGGACACATCGCACAAAATTGTTGATTGCCATAATTCAGACAAAAATTCAATCCGAGAGGCCGAGGGAGATTAACAGGCCGAAGAGGCTACCACAGTCGAGGAAGATTTTTCGGACGAGGCAATTTCCAAATTTAGGACAAGGCTGCGGTTCTAATAGTAACAGCTAGAGGACTCAGCCATACTGGACACCCGACCAAAACTAACGCGGAGGATTCAACAGACGATTTGGAAATCGAGGACGAGGAGGATACAAAAATTATGGATTAAGAAACCGACAACAACACGCTAATTCTGCAATTGCTAATCCTAATTTTGCAGACAGTTTGCTAATAAGACTGCAAGCTAAATTTGACCAGAAAGATGCCGCAGTACAACAACAACAATATGTCAATTGGATACGGTCGGAATACGCGCATACACAAAAACCAAGCAGTACACATACAAGGTCCCAACAACCAGTAAATGCTTTTATGGTGAATGCTCATGCCAACCAGGTAGACACAGAATTCAACCCAAGACTGCCTCAAATGAGAGGTCCAGAAGGATATTGACTCGCCGTCGATTCATGTGCGACCAAGCATATATTGCCATATTCTTAAAAGACAGTCGCACTAAATTTACCGACAACCGCCAACAATACTTATACAGTGAAAAATGCTGATGAGACCTGTATTACACCAACTTGCTCTGCCGAATTCTTCGATCTTGGAATAGCCCTACTGGATGAGACATTCACGATTCCATTACTCAGCGTACGATTGATGACAGAACATGAGTATCTGTTTATATTTTCAGAAAAACACCTCGCCAGCACACCAAAGAATCGCGTTACACATTCAGATATTGCAAAATTTTCGAATTAAGATTCATGGCTATCCAGTATCAATCAAGAGTTGACCGCACTTGTCATCACCAAGCCAACACTCACCCTGGTTGACAGCAAGCCACCTTACAAGACAATTTTCAGTCCGAAATGGGTCTTTGTTGAGAAAAAGAACGACAAAGGCATTGTAGTCAGACTGAAGAGCTGATTGTCCATCGATGCCTGGTCCGCCGTTGAAGGAATTGACTATACTCGAAGCCATGCCCCAGTGGTCAACAAAGATACATTTAGAATATGTATGGCACTGTGTAAGATTCGGTCTATCAAGGCGATATTAACGCCTTAGAGTAATTAAACGCGTAGGTAAAGTCCAAGTATTGTGAAATTCAAAGTAAATAAACGAAATGAGTCTTTTAGTGAAGTTAGGTATGCCTCGTGAAAACAGCAATACTCTGAGGGATTTTGAGGCTGAGACATTGCCTATATATAATCCTCTCAGTACTGTTTCCGCCGAAGGGATTTTATTTAGTGTTTCGTTATCGCTCTATTAGAAACTATGGTATGTTTCATTGGGGCGAATCTGATAGACTCATAGAATCATATCTTAAAAAAAAAAGAAAAGAAAAAAAAGAAAAAAAACTCTTGATGTCCTTAGTTATTGCATTGACCAATAACTTGCCACTTATCAAGAATTATCGACTTAGCCTTCATCAGACTGGCACATCTGGTTGACTGAACGGAGGATAAACTAGGTAACGTTAATAGTCCCTAGAAACCTATCTTCGGTTGAGCCATCTGGCTACCGAAGTATTCAGATATAAATAAATTTGTAAAGTAAATATAGTTCTATTAATAGAACTAGACGAAATCTTATGTTTGGTATTTTACTTGGGCCTTTTTAATGGCCTTGTCCAAATATATGATATGTAAAATGGAAAAGTTATTAAATAATACACCCGATAAAAACCATTTAGGAAACTTAAGTTCCTCGTACTATTAAGAGTACGTTTATAGTTTACATTCTGCTTAAGAGTACGTTTATTACATAGAGGTGGAGGCCCGTCTATTACAACTGCTAACCCACACGAACATGACCGTCCGCCATTACGACACACCGAATGCTTACCTGAATAGCGACCCCGAGGAGCCAATATATATGCGTGTACCCAGAGGATATCATCTACTAAATCAACATTTTTCTCCTACTCAACAGGCATTACTGACACGATCACTAAAAGGAGACAAGACCGTCGTGTGCAAAGTATCAAAGGCTCTATTTGGTTTACCTCAATCCGGCGAGCTCTGGTATCAACAAATCAAGGTGCTTTGTATCAAGCAAGGTTACATTCCACTATATGAGGACAAAACTTTATTTGTCAAACGAACTTCAGCCGGACAACTATATTTACTATGTTTACTATTTGTACATGTGGGCGACAAAATTGTGATGTGTCAATCGATAGCAGATCCGGATGCAAGAACTCAGGCAATGAAGACACAATGGAACACTACAGATATGGGCGAGCCTAGCTGGTTTCTCAAACTCAAAATCAATCTAGACACACCGGGCAAAGTCAGCATACACCAGGGCCAATACACAATGGATCTACTTGAAGAATTTGACTTACTAGAATGCATTACATCTCGGGTCCCTTGCATTGAAACCGGTTACATTGCTACGGACAAAGATACACCTACTGACATCAAAGCTTCTCAATATATTGTAGGATGCTTACGATACTTGGCGGATGGCACAAGACCGGACATATCCTTTTCTGTGAACCTACTGGGACGTCATTTAGTCGCACCGATGGAACGCCACTTACAAGCCGCCAAGCGAGTTTTACGATACTTGTCAAGAACACGGGATTTGGGCATCACGCACAGTAAGGATATACCCTTCACACCTATTTTTTTCAGCTGACAGTGACTACTGTTCAAACTCAGAAAACACAAAATCTACTACAGGAAAGATTGGTATGATAGCAGGTGGACCCCTTTTATGGGGGACGAACTTACAGAAGACAACAACACTTTCGACAGCCGAAGCAGAATATGTCGCATGCTCAGATACAACACGAGACGCAGTATGGACACGGCACTTGCTTGAAGGAATTGGTCTACCGAAAGCACAGCCTACGATCATCGAACAAGACAACAAGTCATCGATCAAGATAAGTGAGAATTCAAAGTCCTCAGTGCGCACACGCCACATACAAATAGTCACAGGCGAAATCCGACTTCTATACACACCAACAACACACATTTTAAGCGATATGCTTACAAAACCCTTAGACCAGAAAAAGTTTGTATACGCTCGAGACTAAATAATGAGCAAGATGTCTGGCCTATTGGAGACATATACAACCGGCAACCACTGTATAGTAAACACAAGTGTAAATATATCAAGCCGTACATTAAAGAGCATTTAATATATTCGATATGAATGAAACAGTTACGATTATGCTCCGATGATATAGCACAGATTGCTCCTATTACAAATACTATGGTCATTCCACTTTTTTTGGGGATGCCCATTATAAAAGTGAAGTCTGTGTGTCTATTGACAATAGAAAAGCGCTATATAAATACAAACACAAGTGTAAAAGACAAGCAATAAGAAAATAATATAAGCACAAGTGTAAAAGGTAAGTAATATGAAAATAATACAAGAATCGGAGAGTACAGAAATAAGTATACAGTGTAAAAATCATATACCTCCTATCTTAAAGTCTTAAAGACGTTAACACATTATGAAAACCATATACTAATCGCTTGAACAAATTTGAGATATTCCAAGTCGAAAAAGACTTGATATTCTAAGTCTCAGACTATTCAAAATGCGATCCAACTCACGAGAATTCACAAAGACCTTTTCAGACAGTATTGTATTTGCAGGCGAAAATATTCGATCATTCATAATCTAAAACCCGGAAGTATTCGCATTGGCAAGTATTCCCAACGTTCAAGGGTCGAGAATTAATTTCAAAGACCGAAAAACTCATGTTAGTATTCACAAGTCAATTCAAAGGTCGAAAACTCATGACGAAAAAAAAGAATTCAAGAGTCGATTCAAAGGGCGAAAACTCATGAAAAGGCATCTATCGAAAAGTTTTTTCAAGTCAGGCAGACAGCAATCAATGATCTACGAGGAAGCAACCAAAAGATAGGTATATGTTAAGTCAAAAAGTACAAGGCAAATGTTGTTTTTCATCATTTTATTGTTGAAGTACTATTCTATTATTACAGTGTTTTTATTTAATCAGACTTCAGAACAACTACTGTACAAGTGAAAATTACAATTGAAACGAAGTTCTTTATGCACTTGAATAGTTGGATGCATTTAACAAAGAAATCTTGCATATACGGTAAAACTGTATAATTAGATATAACGCTGGACTAACACCCACCAATCATTTCAGTTAAGTGAATGGTATACTATAAGCGTACATAACAGGCCACCAAGTATTATGTCGATTGTTCGGGATGAAATATTTCTTGGTCTAAATGCCTTGAGCAGGCACCACAATAAAGCACTTATTCAAAGCTTTTATAATTGACAGTCTATCAGTCTGTCTGTGTGAAGACTGTGAGTTGTGAGTTGTGGAGAGGTATTTCTTCTACACCAATGGAAATTGATTACGGCCACACGCTCTATGGAAACGAAAACTGATGCACAGAAATAAATTATAAATATTTGAAATGATCTGTTTTACTCGTGTGGGAGTGACACGGAGTTGAGTTGAGTCCTCTATTTACATTTTGTCAGTCGTGAGTTGCATGTATGAGCCTACAAGGGTTCAGGTTTATTGTTTTATAAAAAAAAGTTTTGAAGTGTCTGTATCACTCTGTACTCTGTAGTTTTTACTCTATACATACATTCACACTGTACTGTGTACACTGTACACTGTACAGTGCACAGTTAAATAACATGCGAATAGGTGTATGCTTTTGACTTTTCTTGTATTTCTGTGTGGTGTGTAGAGTGTAGAGTGTGGAATGTGGAGCATAGCATCCTAAAATAATTACATTTAGGAGGCTAAACGACAACGTGGAATGGAGAGTGTGGACAGCAGTCAGCAAGAAAAGATTTCTCAAATTTTCAAGATTTATGTACGTATAAAATCGTTTCGATGATACAACTAAATGTCATATTCATCACAGATACATCTCAAGTTCTCAACTATTTTTTAGATTAGAACACCAACTCTTTCAAAATGAACGAATACCAAAATGAGAAGAAGGATGGAGAGGTGAGCATTGGCATCGCCTCCGGCGATTCCGTTCATGTCGGGCAGGAGGATTCTGACTCGTCGAAAGGAAATGTAGTTGTATCTGAGGATGTGTGGAATCATGTTTTCGTTGATTCGGGCATGAAATTGGGAGACATGAATGGCAAACAAAAACTTTGGACGTCAATTTACATGTTCTTGAAACTAGTTGTCGTGTTAACCGCGCTGTATGTATTTATCATCTCTCTGGATCTACTTGGATCAGCCTTCCAAGTCCTGGGCGGTACACAAGCTGGTATGGTTTTCCGCCAATCAGACGTATTCAATAATCCCATTGCCGGCCTTGTAGTCGGTATCTTGACCACCGTGCTCGTGCAGAGTTCCAGTACTTCGACCAGTATCATCATTTCTATGACAGCATCTGGTCTTTTGCAAGTTGACCAGGCTGTTTACATGATCATGGGATGTAACATCGGCACATCTGTTACAAACACAATCGTCTCTATGGGTCAGATTGGGGAGGTGAATCAATTTAGACGCGCTTTTGCTGGTGCAACTGTCCATGATATGTTTAATTTCTTGTCAGTATTGATCATGCTGCCCCTGGAGGCGGCCACACAAGTGCTTGAGAAAATTTCAGTATCCACTGTTGAATCTATGGGAACTATCGAAGGAGCTGATGATCTGAATTTCCTTAAAACGATCACCAAACCGGTCACCAACCGAATTATCCGGGTGAACAAGAATCTTATCGAGAGTATCGCCGCAGCACCAACTGAAGAGGAAGTAGACGCACTATCAGGTCAATCTATGGTGTCCTGGAAGTACTGCCCGGACGATTCCACATGGTTTGTGTATTGCCCTCAAGAGAATAGCTGGTCAGATGTGGCGGTTGGTGCCACACTGCTTTTTTGGGCCCTGATCCAAATGATGGTTTGTCTGTATGTACTCGTAAAGGTTCTACAATCCATCTTCAACGGTCCTCTATCTAAAGTGCTGTTTAAGGCTATCAATCTCTCATTCCCCGGTAGATGGGACGTGTTGTCAGGCTACGTACTTATCCTCGTGGGAGCTGTTCTCACGGTGCTTGTCCAGTCTTCGTCTATTACCACTTCAACACTCACACCCCTGGTGGGTCTAGGTGCTTTGAAGCTGGAGAAAATGTTCCCCGTCACACTTGGAGCCAATATTGGTACGACAATCACTGGGATGTTGTCAGCTCTGTCGTCCCCAGATGTCTCAGCAGGACTCGTCCTGGCTTTTACACACGTCTACTTCAACCTTTTCGGTATTGCCATTTGGTATCCCATTCCTTTTATGCGGAGCATCCCCTTGGCGATGGCTCGCGGTATGGGAAATATCACTGCCCACCACAGATGGTTTGCCGTTTTCTATATCATTGTTGCCTTCTTCCTCATTCCATTGGGGTTGCTTGGGCTATCATTAGCCGGTTGGCAGGTAATGGTTGGCGTATTAGTGCCCATTTGCCTGATAATCGTGTTCTTTGTGTTTGTTTTTCAACTGCGCAAGCACAAACCCGAATGGCTGCCAAGCTGGCTATTGTCTTTCGATTGGATGCCAGAGTGGATGCACACAGAGCCTGCATGGTTGCAGAGGTATCATTCTAAGATGGAGGCCAGAACGGCTGCTAAGGACGCGAGGAGAGCAGTCAAGGAAGCTACTGAGGCACCCAAGAAGACCCTCAATGAGAAAATGTTGGACAGATTAGGCAACGGCAAGCATGATCAGCTAGAAATTGAATCAGATGATGAAGAAGTGGACAATCGAACAGACATGAAACCAACTGAGAAAATCGGTCATGCGAACGCAAGCAAGGAGGACCTTTTAAGTGTTGTCTAAATTTTGGAGGACCTGCAAACAAGGCATCGCTCTTCAATAGTTATAAGTTCTATGTTTAAACAATAAATTAGAAGAATATCATTTACTACTAGTAATATGTCGTCACCTTCATGGTCTGCTATTTGTATTTGGCTCCGGAAACTAAACAATATAGTAGCTACAGACAGACATACAAGCATAGATTGGTCAGTACTAAGCATATGTATAGAACCAACATGGGTATTTGTAGCATCAGCAAACTCGAAACTGATGGCGGTGGCCCGTGGCCCCATTCATGTATATGTCAAGTACGTGAAATAACCTGTTAGCGCTACTACGCTGAAGGTCATGGCGTGCACCTCTGCTGCGGCGCGACTCTTCAGATGGCGTTTTCTACTGTAAAGCAAAAATAAACAAAGCACAACCGCCAGGGCTGTGGCCCATTTATTAGAGCATACGGAGACGCCCCCGTAGTATCGAATAGGAAGACGCCCGGCTCTCAGACACTCTGCATTGGGATGAAAGTTTAATAGTATACAATTATTCCCGCGTAAAGATACGTTTAGCCTTATTTAAAAGTCTGTCAAGTCTTTGAAAACCAGTGATTAATGTGGTTCGTGTGTGTGTTGTGTGTGTGTTTGTGTGTGTATGTGTACACACGTGTGTAGGCGTTTGTATTGGTGAGCGTGTGTTAGTGTGGTTGGACGCGTGTGTATGTATGAGTGTTTGTGAATGAGTGAGTGTATACGATTGCGTATACACGAGTGGGCGTGTATGATTGAGCGTGTGTGCATGAGCAATAGTATGTATGTGTGTGTATGTGTTGAGTGAACGTTTGCGAGTGTGTTGGTATGAGTGGATGTGTGTGTGGATGTGTGTGAATGTGTGTGTGAGTGGGTGCATGGATGTGTGCTATGAGAGTTCGTGTGTGAGGAGAGAGAGAGAGTGTGTGTGTTGGTATGAGTGGATGTGTGTGTGTGGATGTGTGTGAATGTGTGTGTGAGTGGGTGCAGGGATGTGTGCTATGAGAGTTCGTGTGTGAGGAGAGAGAGAGAGAGAGTGTGTGTGTGAGGAGAGAGAGAGAGTGTGTGTGTGTGTGAGGAATGTGTGTGAGAGCGCGTGTGCGAGAGTTTGTGAGTTTGTGAGTGTGAGTTGTTGGGTGTTTGCGTGAGTGACGTGTGAGTTAGAGTGTGTGTGTGTTTGAGTTGCACCAGAACACCCCTTTCTCGCACGTATCGCCACTGTCGTGCCCATCTCCACTTTTGTGTGCACTTAAGTCCGTGACGTTTGGTTTAATATCGCTCAAACGACTATTCGATCATAAATTGTCATGAATTAAGTTGAGTATGCCTGGGAACCATGGCAATAAGCTGATACAAGCACGCTCGCAAAATTAGCACTGTTGGTTGTAAATTTATTGGGCACTGTTCTAACGCTAGAGTAAACCACAGACCTATTTTTTTTCGCATGTCTGCGCTGATCATTTAAGGCTACTTTCCTATTGCCCACGTTTAGGCGAGGTATTATCTCATGTGCAATTTGTTTATGATCTATACCAATGTCATCGACATCCGGTCTACCCCAGTAAGCAGCCGTGCTCCATGTCTCGGTTCTTATCGGAATATCACAATAGGACATCGAGGTTTCGATGAAATGAGTATAGTTTATCCAAATGTACATTTGAAGGAATCTTTATAGGGACGGTTGTCTAATGAGACCAACGAGTCCATCGTGATGATAGTAATCCTAGCAATTTGTCGACGGCAGAAGGGCATCCAGTAGGTTATTGGCGCTCTTATCCCGTCCCTGTACCCCCATACTATTCCATGCCGTGAACGGTACGCAAGTATACCTCCCACACTTCTAAAACCTCGGATAAATACAGACAGGCTTACCATGTACGTATAGTCGTCAATCTTTCACCGTGTGATGTGCTTGTGACATGTTGTTTAATGTTGATCGTAATGAAGTGAGTCACCGTGACTACGTTGATTAGATAAAAATAAACAACCCAGCTAGCCCAATACAAATCGGCCAAACAGAACCCAACTTTAAAATATATTTCCTGCTGTGTTACTATATTAATTTTCTATTTACTTTACACGCAGATCCAAAAGTATTTGTTTGCCACACCTTTCATAGGATTCTCTGGTGTTACTTTCGGAAGGCGATTCACATTTAAGCCTCTTGCTCCAGCTTACAAAAGCTTCAGTCAACATACACAAACAAACAAACAAACAAACAATATGGATTTGAATCAAATTCTTCTCATCGTCCTCGCGATCTTCCTGCCTCCTGTAGCAGTTGTAAGTCGTGTCCCTGCCGCTTGCATCTAATTTGAATAGTACCTCTCAATATATATCCTGGTTATATTAACAGCAGTGCGATTGTGCATGCACAAGTTTTCTGTGGCTGTAGCTCTATGTAGAATCTTTACATTCGAAACGTGCGGCTCAAGTGTTATAGGTCTCTCACATCGCCACCTAGATTTGGAATTACCCCCGTCGTGCTGGTTGACGTTGTAAATATTTCCAGGCGCAATTCAGAACTGCGCTTGGGGTTCGTTGTCAGCAGAAGCCGGGTGCACTAACCTTGTTAATCAATTGTGTCGACTTCTTCAATAACCTGTTAGGCCACTTCGTAAATTGTGCGTCGTTTGAGTATATGCCACAATTCGGACTTGCTCCTACTAACACGCGATCTTTCTCTATTGGCTTACAGCTCATGCATGAAGGCTGCAATGGAACCTTTGCGCTAAACTGTCTGTTCTGTCTCCTGGCCTGGCTTCCTGTAAGTACAGTTTATCCGGATTGCATACTTCCTATGTATTCTTATCTTCGTATATTATTCGTGATCCGATACTTAGTCAAGCTGACGTTTTCGAGTCCCATATATAGTAACGTGCACGTGGTTGAATATAGTATTCAGGAATTTGAGCCACTCGCTGCTGGTCGCGGTAACTGTATAAATGTGCTCGCTCTTAAGTTTTCGGTGTTTGTGCTCATGTTTACAATTTTGTCATTCGCACGTGCCTTCTTAGAGGCAGACTATCCTCTGCAATATGCATGATGATACATAGATTGGCTACGTTTATCAGACAGTTGCCTAGTCTGACCTGCGATAGCTTATAATAG